>NW_017682462.1:0-2768 GCF_001879085.1 Nicotiana attenuata | reverse complement strand
TGGCTTGTTTGATAGTTCCCTTATGTGTTTCCCTTCCCATATTCAGTCATTTTCGTTCTGTGCTTCTTGAGTTTTAGCTTGTGGGGTGTGTGCCCGTTGGTATTAACTGAGATTTGGTGATTCGGGTGTTTAGTTATGTGGCTTTCATGGTTATTGTATCATCGCCAGTGTTGTGGAGGTATGAAACGGGTTCCTATTGAATATGAGGCTTATGGCCGGTGCTAAATTTGATTTTGGGCGAATATTGTGATCAGAAATATTACTGTGGGCCTATATGTGATGTGTCGTGTTGTAAGGTTGTACTACATGGGCGTTGGTATGAATTGATGCAGCTGGTTGAGACTGATACCGGGCATAGATTTAGAATCGGGTCTTTTGGAAATGGATGGAAAGTGAGAATTCTGGTTCGAAGGCTTATTGGTATTGCTAGAAAGGCTAAATTTCAGTTGAGATGGTGCCGTCAGGCTTATGTGGATTTGGGTGACGTAGGATCACCCGCGGGTGTATGTTAGAAGTGTGCATTCAGTGACCTGAGGACTCGAGGCAAATCTTGGCACGTTCGAGGACGAACGTTGGTTTTAAGAGGGGGAGGATGTAACGACCCGGCCGGTCGTTACGAGAATTTAAGATCTGTTCGGCGGCGCACGGTCTTGAACAACTTCATAATATGAGTATCGTCTTGCGTGCATGGTTGAATTCAGTTAATGGATGATTCCGAGTCAAATTGGAAAAAAGGAATCTAGTTTGGAAGTTTAAACGGCGAGAATTTGACCGAAATTGGACTTTTGAGTAAATGGCCCCGGAATGAATTTTTGATGATTCCAACAGCTTTGTATGGTGATTTCGGACTTCGGCGCGCGCCCGGATTCGGATTTGGAGGTCCGTCGGGTAAATTGAGGCATTTCGGCGAAAGTTGGAAAAGTTGAAGTTTGGAAAACGGAGAAGTTTGACCCATAGTTGACTTTTGTGATTCTGAGAGTTGGAGCAGCTCTGTTATGTCATTTAGGACTTGTCTATAAAATTTGGCGTTATTCCGAGTTGAATTGATAGGTTTCGGCATGAGATTTGTTATTTGAAGATTTGTAAATTCATAAGTTTGATTTTTGGTTTGATTCGTGGTTTTGGTGTTCTTTTATGTGATTTGAAACCTCGAGCGAGTCCGTGTTAGGTTATATGACTTGTTTGTGTGATTAGACGGGGTCCCGGGAGCCTCGGGTGTGTCTCGGATGGGCTACGGGTCATTGTTCCCTATATTTGAATTGCTGTTCTGCTGCTTCTAATATCCTCCTTTGCGATCGCGTACAGCCTCTCGCGTTCGCGATCCCTTGTTGCTGACCACCTCGAAATCCTTCTTCGCGTTCGCGTCCCAATCCTCGCGTTCGTGAAGCCCTGCATTTTCCTTCTTCGCGTTCGCGTCCCTCTCTTTGCGTTCGCGTAGGTTCCTGCCTATCTTCTCCGCGTTCGTGAGCTCATCATCGCGTTCGCTATGGGCAAACCTGGGCAGCCTTAATTTTTTTCTCTTCGTGAACGCGGTCCTCTCTTCGCGTTCGCGATGCACAAAAACCTGGGCAGACAGAATATATTCCAAAGTCGGGGGTTTCACCATTTTCATCATATTTTGACTTCTAGAGCTTGGTTCTTGGCGATTTTTTGTGGGTTTTTCAGAAAATTCAATTGGGTACGTGTGCTTCAACTATAATAAAATATATTCCATGAATTTGTCTTCATTTTTATCATTTAAATTGTGTTTTGGGTTGGGGAAGGAGTTGGTTTTGAAGAAAAGTTCTAAAATGAAAAATCGTGATTTGAGGGACCAAATGGTATCGAAAATTGATAAATTTTGTATTGTTGAACTCGTATCGGAATGGGTAATCATTTTTTTTTATAAAATTTGTCGGGTTCCGAGGTGCGGGCCCGGGGGTCGACATTTGGGCCGATTTTTAGAATTTGATCAAGATTGAGACTTTATGATCTGGAATAGTCTCTTATGTGTTTTATTTGTTCTTTGAAGTTAATTTATAAGGGACCCTTCGTACGAATTTTGGTCTTAAGAATGTTTTGATGAAGTTCAGGAGGGATGTCTATGGAGAGTTTTGAGAGATCCCATTGATTGTTAAGGAAGATATCTTTGATTTTTAGGTTGTAAATATCCGGTCTAAGGGGACCCTCTATTATACTCCTAAACTTATCAGAGTTTGGGATCCATTTGTTATCCCAAATATTGAGAATGGATTTAAGATGAGGAGATCATCTTATACCATTATTTCATAATTCCCATTCTTTCAAGATGGCCTTCCAGATAAAGGAAAGATTAACTTTAGGGCATTTCTTTCTATACTTGGTGATAATTAGTCTTGCCCAGGCAGAAGTTGATTGAGTGAGAAGTCTCCAGGCTAGGCTAGCAAGGTTGGTTATGTTTTTTATTTATTAGTCACTATGGATGCCCACGACCCCCTGAATTTTATGGTAGGCATACTTGTGGCCATTTTATCAGATGAATTTTCTTTTTATTCTCATTGGTACCCCATATAAAGTCTCTCTAAATTTTATCTATAAGATTTAGTATTTTCTTAGGCAGCATAGTATATTGCATGTAGTAGTTAGGAATAGAGTTGAGTACAAGATTTGGCAAGAGTGGTTCAGCCGGCTATATTAATGAATCTCATCTTCCAAGAGGTCAAGTCTGTTTGTCAATTATAAATTGATAATCAGTCGGCTTTGGATTTTTTTATAAGTAATTGAAACCTAAGTACGTACCAAATTGCAAC
>NW_017682461.1:7258-9843 GCF_001879085.1 Nicotiana attenuata | reverse complement strand
CACAGTAGGAGGCTCCTGAGGCTGAGCCAACGGTGGGATGTAAGCAAGGTTAGCAGGGTAAGCCGGTGGTGGATGTCCCTTTGACCAGGCTTGGTACATTTCGGCCATTTGCTGCATCAACTTATGCATCTCCTCTTTCATTGCGTTAACATCCAATTCTTCCTCCTCTCTCGACGGGTCAACGATGCTTGCCTCTAATTCCTGATTGACCATGTTTGACTTGTTCTTAGACCGGGTGTTGTAGGAGTGGGTTGCCAGAATGCCAGTCAACTAACCACCTGCCAGGACTCAACATCAACAACAACTTTGTTAGCGATTAGGGCATTAACAGATTGGTAACCGCATATTGGGGAATGAATGCACCTAAGCAGTTAACTGTTTCTATTATGCATTTGCTCGGCTGATTGCGTCATCCCGGCTTTTCTTTATTTCCCTATGCAACTTTTCTCTCTCCTTTGTTCTCTTTCTTTCTCTTTTCCTACCTTTGCTTTCTCTTTGTTTTTACCCTCTCCTTTCTTTCTTGTTCTGCTATTCTTTCTCTCGGTTTCTTGTTTTCCCTCTTTTTCTTTTCCCTTTCTCTCTTGTTTTTCCGCTCTTTTCTTTTCTTTTCTCTCTTGTTTTTTCATTTTCGTTTTCCCTCTCTTCTTTTCCCTTTTATTAGTTATGGTCGAATCCTATGGAGATTGCCTACGTATCATGACCCCGCATGAATCAGACCAAGCGTAGTTCTTGGAGATAAAAGGTAAAGAAACCATAAAACATTTTTTTGGAATTTTCAAATTTTTCATAATAAAACAAACTTTGATTACAAAAATTCGAAAACCAACAGACTCAAACAAGAACTAACAGACTCCGATGAAAGACGAACTACAGACTCGAAGAACAACTAACCCACATAAAAAGAAAATACAGACTCCAAGACAAACTAACAGACTTTAATGGAAAGGAAATACAGACTCAAGGAATCACGAATACATTAGTGCTTCAATTGCTCCTGGGACCCACGGGGCATCATTCGGCCTTGCCGCGGGTCGACTAGCTAAATCCCCTTGGAGGTAGTGGAGATCTTCCATTACCCGGCGAACAAAAAGCATCACGGTGGCGAAGAACATAGATCTAGTCATATCTTCACAACTGCTACACTTCATCGCGATGTAGTGGGCGATCCTTGTGATTCTCTCTCTTATGACACCCTTCTCTTGCAACAGACGCCCAATCTGATCGACTCTGGCTCCCAAAGTTTGTTCGGCCAACTGGTTCTGTTCTTGGATTTGTTGCAAGTCTCTTTCTAGCCGTGCCATTGCCATATAACACTGTTCTCTTTCAACCTTGAAATCTTTCGCCTGTCTGATTTTCTTATTCTCCACGGTGATGATCTTTTTCTTTAATCCTGCAACCTCACAGTCAAACTCTTCTTTCAACTGCTTAACTAGACGTGCTTGTTCTGCCGCATTTTCAGCCAATTGTTTTCGAGCCCTGGCTAATTCCCTTTCTGCTTTGTTCAAATCAAAATTGTAGTCATTCACCTTCTGTCTCAAATTATCTATAAGTTTTGCATCTTTGGCACTTCGGATAGGGTTTTCTGCCGCTACTCTCATTTTCTGAATTTGGGCTCGAAGGGCCTCATTTTCTTCAGCTAGTTTCTTCTTTTCGCCCTCATCCGCGGCGGCCTGCAAATCTTTCTCAAATTGCAAATCCATGACGTGCTTCTCCAGTTTGCCTATTGTAGCCCTGTACTCGTGTTCTTTAGCCAACCAGTCCCACTGTTCCTACGACGCCTCGACGAATTCCTGGAGATGGGGCCTCTTGGCTGGCCTCTCGAACTCAATTTCTCTCCTATACCAAGCAAGGTATCCCGGCGACACTTCACCTTTGGACCGATCCCGTACACAAGTATTTGCTGTTAAGTATTGACATTCGTTCCAAATTTTGCGAACTGCTGCTTCATGAAATTGACCGTTAGGCCCGATCTCGACTACTTGGCCGCTGAGATCTTCATTCTTCGAGACTATTTGGCATCTCCGCAACTGCCTCAAAACTCGATACGGGGCATAGGGCTGAATACTCCTGAGTCCCATCAATAGGAAACGAGGTCCGGTGGCTGGCATATATATGATTTCATCCACAGATAACCATCCAAATGTCCACTCTATCTGGCACATAGTGACGGAACGAAGGCGTGCTACCCACTCTGCGACCCCCTCTGGTAAGCTGAACCCATTAACCCTCGTAGAAAATTCCTCTATGCATGTCTTCTTTGACGACCTGTAACTCATGAATCGAGGACGATGGCATAAGTGTTCGATCATCCACATCTGCAGCAGCACATTACAACCCTCAAAAAAGTCCCCTCCGGCTTTGCAGACAGTAAGAGCGCGGAAGATTTCAGCTACTATCATGGGTGCGAGGGTGTTGTTGGCCTGAGTAAGAAAAGTACTAACAACCCCAGCTACTCGTATGTCAATATTCCCTTCTTTTCTAGGGAACACCAGAAGTCCCAGAAAGGCCACCATAAATGCAAAACACCTATGTTCTTCCCACTTAAGGCGGTTTCCTTTGCTACAGATTTTGTTCTCTGGCTTGTT
>NW_017682461.1:2959-6470 GCF_001879085.1 Nicotiana attenuata | reverse complement strand
TATTTTGTCAAAAAAAGTTGGACCCGATAGGGGTCGCCTGCGTACTCCCACACCCTGTGAGAATCAAACTGGCGTAGTTCGGACAAATAAACAACTATTTTGAAACAGTACTCCCCCCTTTTTTTGTTTTTTTTTCAATTCATTGGCGAATATATAAACTATTTTTGAACACAAGACTCTTTTTTCCTTTTTCATTGGCACATAAAACAAACTATTTTTGAAAACAAACATATTTTTCATTCTATTGTTTCTTCATTTTCCCCCAAAAAAAATTCGGCAGAGTTTCGACACTATTTGGACATTGGTTTTTCCAAAACGGGTAATTATCTCTCTTAACCCTCACGCCGCTATTTTCTTTCCCAAACTCTCCCCCTTTTTTATTTAAAAGCCGGTTAGCATGCAAATCCAAAACAGATAAATGCACAAGTAGGGTGCATCAGGATGGTCCATTATTCTGGGTACACCTGTCCTAGACGGACCCAACCCCTGTGTTGAGTCCCCTAAGTCAAAATGCACATGATGCAGATAAGCGTTCCTACTAGGGATCCGGCATGAGGCTGAGTTATTCTAGGTTCAAAACCTGGGTATATGTTCTAGACTATGTACCCAAGCGGACAACTTGAGTCGAGGAGGGGGCTACGTACCGGGGACCCAAAAGATCATCCGTCTTAGTAACTTGTCCAAGCCTCTTTCTTATTTCAAGGTATGACACTAACAGAATAGGGAGTCTCGACCAGCGAGCACATCCCCGAAGATAAGAAGAGAAGGGTTTCGTAATACTTTATATGTACAGTTCAAATAATATCAAAGCGGTAAAAGCATCATTTTGCACATTAAGCCCAACATGTAAAAATATCAGATAATAAACAAAGCCAAATACAACAATTATTCTAAGCTCGAATTCTTGAACCCTGAACCAAAAGTTCTGGGTTCATGGTCCCCAGCAGAGTCGCCAGAGCTGTCACACCTCCTTTTTTCTTACTCCCCCGAAAAGGGTATAAAGAAAGGGAGTTTTATCCTATTAAAGGACAATCGAAACGGGATTCATTATTAAGAGATTCAGAGTCGCCACTTGGGAGATTTATGGTGTCCCAAGTCACCAGTTTAAAATCCCGAATCGAGGAAAAGAATGACTCTGTTTAACAGTCCGCGCACCAGAAATCCGAGTAAGGAATTCTGTTAACCCGGGAGAAGGTGTTAGGCATTCCCGGGTTCCGTGGTTCTAGCACGGTCGCTCAACTGTTATATTCGGCTTGATTATCTGATTTTAAACAATTATGGACCTATGTGCAAATTTTAACTTTTAACCGCTTTTATATAATTTATTAAAGAAGATTGCAACGTTATTAAAACATGTCTCGAACCACGTCACATAAATGCACCCGTGGCTTTCGACATATTTTAACATCGTTGAGATTTGGATTTGGGTCACATAAATGTGCACCCGAGTTTAGGAAAGTAGATTATTAAATAACGTGCCTAAAAGCAACTACGCGTTGTTAACTTTGCGAGGGCCATGGAGAGTTCGCTAATGGCACGCCTCGAATTCTAAGGATTAAAACAAAATTAATTAAACGGGGGCCATGCAATTGTCACTTTTGTTTGACACGGGCACCTCGACCTATTCTAACCAAAAGGTTTCTAAGTTCTTACGAGGGCCATAAATTGTACAATTTGGCTAGTATGGCACACCTCGATTTCATTAAAAGAAAAGCATTCAACTAAGTGAACTACGAATATTCATTATTAGATTGTACTCGTATCACGCGAACGTGTACCCAATGAATAACATTTTTTATTATTAAAAAGAAAATATTACTCTTAAAGCCTAAGCATTCACATAGTAAAAGCCTACTGCAGGATATCGAAGTAGTCTAACCAGTAAACTTATTGCGATATAATTTCAACTAAACTATACTCAAGCAACAATAAAAAAGATTAAGTCTCCTCAAATAAAATTTCTACACGTGACTACAGATAGAATTAAACAAGAAGAAAATACTAGTACTAATTAAACTATATTAATGAAAACTGGAAAACAAAAGAATAACGACAATGGATCCTTGGACGTTCTTCTTAGTGGAACCCAGGCATGAACATCAACTCTTGTGCAAAGTTGATTATAGAGAAAACAAACTCCCATATTTCGGAAGCGTAACCTCATTGCCAAAAGAAAGTGCTGATTTGAATGATAAATTAATCCAATGACGCAGAAAGGAAATTCATACAAGAGGAACTTCAAATTTTCACTGAAGAGACAACTAACTCAACAACCATATAATACGGATTATTACAACAAAAATCCACTCAAACAACTAATAAAACAGAATCAATAGAACAAAGAGAAAGCAGAAATTGACCTCTATATCTCAGAACCTCCGGATGCTTTACATGGCCGGAAAATAGAGTCTCGAACAGAAACCCTCGGCAACAGCAAACTTGAACACGGATTCGCAGACTCGAACCTCAAAGCGGCGACTGGCAACGGATTCAAACTCAAAAAAACGATTCTCAACTTCTGTTAAGCTCTATGTTTCAGAAATCTGTTCATGCGCGTGACTCCGTGTGTGCGTTTTTGGAAGAAGGGTCTGTTGGTTTTGTGAAGAAGAAGCAGCAGCTTCTCTTTGTCTATGGCTGCTAAGTTGTGTTTCGAGGTCCGTTCGACTGGATGAGAAACAGCGGCTAGGTCCGGTTCAGGGAGTGGTCGCAGGAGGTTCGACAAAGGAGATGACTCGGGGGGATGAGGTCTGTTCTTGCGGCGCAACCTTCAGCATTATTTTTAGTGTCCCTTTTGTGTGTGTAGGTGTAGGTTTATGTAGGTGTAGGGTCTAGGGTTATATTTTGTGTTTTTTGCTTATTAGTCCCTAAGTCTTTTGTGTATTAGGTCCTTTGGGTCTTTTTTATTTATTTTTATTCCAAAGAAAAGTCTAGAAAGGTCCCTAGGCTTAATGGACTAATCCGAATTGGGCCAAGAACTGGGCTCTAACACTCTTAAAATTGTGATCCAACACCTTAATTGACTCCTTTTAAAATAAGATAAAAATACTACACAATGCAAAAGCTAACATGAAACTATTATATATTTTGTATTTTCAAGATTATGTAAAGATAAAAATAAAGTACTATTTTTGTATATTTTTTTTATTTAAATTTATGAAAGATACGTAAGCTAATACATATTTTTTTTGTAATTTTTCATTTTTATGACAAAAATAAAGTAAAGAAGTCAAAAATAGTTGAAATAGCTATATTAGGCCTACATTAAATATTTACATGCTAAAATATGAAAAATCTTGGGGAGGGTCAAAAATCACATGTCTACAGCTGCCCCTCTTTGACTGGAAACGCGAAGAGCTTTTAGACAAAGAACGACTAGATAGTTTTTTTGACCCGACCCTTATTTGGGGGAGACTAAAACCCGGAGAAAAGGGGGGTAATGTAACCGAGCCCTGGTATCTGAGCTGCCTACATATCCTTGGCTATAAGGAATTAGGCCACGTGTAGTTCAGAA
>NW_017682461.1:0-594 GCF_001879085.1 Nicotiana attenuata | reverse complement strand
ATGCCTTTGTTCTCCAGGCGGGCTCCTGACTGCTGAAACTGGAAATGTATGCCTCTGTTCTCCAGGCGGGCTCCTGACTTCGACAAAATAGACAAAACAAAGAAAATTTTCTGCCCCAGTTTGGTGGCTGGGCACATAGGTGAGTGTTAAACTGAATCATTCTACCAACTAATATTAGGAATTTGAAATCTAAGTCCTATTATCCAGGGAGGTCCTGACAACTCCTAATTGAACAACAATTACAGACCTAAGTTATATCTTCTAAAGGTATTACTTCCGCTAAGTCCAATTATCTAAGAGGGTCTCAAACTACATCCTATTATCCAGGAAGGTCCTGAAAATCAAATCAAGGCGTATCCTAAAGACTGACACTTTTACGACTGAATCATACTACGCTACAACAGAATTTATGCTACATCTTGCTATCTAATGGAAATCTTAAAACTTGGTTCCACTATTCAGGGGGGGGGTCCTGACAACTCCTAATTGAATCCTGTCTTAAACCATGCAAACTTTAGTCAATCAACTTACATTCTTCTATGATTTGTTTTGTCAATTTATTCTAAGCCCTACTTTTTCTAGGAAGGTCCTGAG
>NW_017682460.1:9137-9843 GCF_001879085.1 Nicotiana attenuata | reverse complement strand
GAGAGTACACCAAGATGTCATCAATGAAGACTATCACGAATAAGTCTAGATATGGCCTGAACACTCGGTTCATCAACTCCATAAACGCTGCTGGGGCATTGGTCAGACCAAATGACATGACTAAAAACTCATAGTGCCCATACCAAGTACGGAACACCGTCTTGGGGACATCAGACGCCCTAATCTTCAGCTGATGATAGCCAGATCTCAAGTCTATCTTTGAAAACACCTTTGCTCCCTAAAGCTGGTCAAACCAATCATCAATTCTCAGCAGTGGATACTTGTTCTTTATCGTCACCTTGTTCAACTGTCGATAATCAATACACATCCGCATCGAACCATCCTTCTTCTTCACAAATAGCACCGGCGCACCCCAAGGAGAAACACTAGGCCTGATAAAACCCTTCTCTAGTAATTCCTGCAACTGGTCCTTTAACTCCTTCAACTCTGGCGGGGCCATGCGATACGGCGGAATAGAAATGGGCTGCGTGCCCGGAGCCAGATCAATATAGAAATCAATATCCCTGTCGGGCGGCATGCCCGACAGGTCTGAAGGGAAAACCTCAGGGAACTCTCGAACAATAGGAACGGAGTCAATAGAAGGAACTTCTGCGCTGGAGTCGCGAACATACGCCAGATAAGCTAAACACCCCTTCTCGACCATGCGTCGAGCCTTGACATATGTAATAACACTGCGAGTGGCATG
>NW_017682460.1:4056-4945 GCF_001879085.1 Nicotiana attenuata | reverse complement strand
GCAAGACTACCCATGCTGGCCGACTTCCTACTCAATGCATCGGCCACCACATTGGCCTTACCCGGGTGATATAAGATAGTAACATCATAATCTTTCAACAACTCTAGCCATCTCCTCTGCCTCACATTCAACTCCTTCTGCTTGAACAGATACTGCAGGCTCTTGTGATCCGTGTACACCTCACACGTCACACCATATAGATAATGACCTCCAAATCTTCAAAGCATGGACAACCGTTGCCAAATCTAGATCATGAACCGCATNAGTTTTTCTCGTGGATCTTCAACTGCTCGAAGCATAAGCAATAACCTTGCCATCCTGCATCAATACTGCTCCAAGCCCAATACGGGAAGCATCACAATAGACTGTGTAAGGCCCTGAACCCGTGGGCAAAACCAACACCGGTGCCGTGGTCAGAGCTGTCTTGAGCTTCTGAAAGCTCGCCTCACACTTATCTGACCACCTGAACTGGGCACCCTTCTGGGTCAATCTGGTCATCGGGGCTGCAATAGATGAGAATCCCTCCACGAACCGTCTGTAGTAGCCTGCCAACCCCAAGAAACTCCGGATCTCTGTAGCTGATGCTGGTCTAGGCCAGTTCTTGACTGCCTCAATCTTCTTCGGGTCCACCTGAATACCCTCTGCTGATGCAATATGACCCAGAAATGCAACCAAACTCAACCAGAACTCGCACTTCGAAAACTTAGCATATAATTGACTATCTTTCAGAGTCTGAAGAACCACTCTGAGGTGCTGCTCGTGCTCTTCTTGGCTGCGAGAGTACACCAAGATGTCATCAATGAAGACTATCACGAATAAGTCTAGATATGGCCTGAACACTCGGTTCATCAACTCTATAAACGCTGCTGGGGCATTGGTCAAACCAAAT
>NW_017682460.1:0-3837 GCF_001879085.1 Nicotiana attenuata | reverse complement strand
ATCCGCATCGAACCATCCTTCTTCTTCATAAATGACACCGGCGCACCCCAAAGAGAAACACTAGGCCTGATAAAACCCTTCTCTAGTAAATCCTGCAACTGGTCCTTTAACTCCTTTAACTCTGGCGGGGCCATGCGATACGGCGGAATAGAAATGGGCTGCGTGCCCGGAGCCAGATCAATACAGAAGTCAATATCCCTGTCGGGCGGCATACCCGGCAGGTCTGAAGGAAACACCTCGGGGAACTCTCGAACAACAGAAACAGAGTCAATAGAAGGAACCTCTGCGCTGGAGCCACGGACATATGCCAGATAAGCCAAACACCCCTTCTCGACCATGCGTCGAGCCTTAACACATGAAATAACTCTGCGAGTGGCATGACCTGAGGTCTCTCTCCATTCTAGTCGGGGCAATTAAGCCAAGGTCACGGTCTTGGCGTGACAATCTCAGATGGCATGTTATGGGGACAACCAATCCATCCCCAATATGACGTCGAATTCCACCATATCTAAAAGCAGTAAATCAACACGGGTCTCAAAACCGCCAATAACCACTATACGTGAATAATGGTCGCAGTCCACCACAATAAAATCACTCACCGGCTTAGACACATAAACAAGGCACTCAAAGAATCACTGGGCATGACCCGATACGGTGCAAACTAGGACCGAAGCTTCTCTACCACAAGCCAGAACAGTACCTGCACCTCCACCTCTGATACATTTACCTCCACTTCTCGCATCTCTACCTCCACCTCTAATACCTTTACCTCCACCTCTCGCGTCTCTACATCCACTTCTAATACCTTTATCTCCACGAAGCCTCCGAAGACGTAGCTGATCTATCACTGGTCTGTGTTGCTGCTCAGCTGAAGAAGCGGTACATGACCTCGCCATTCGCGAAAGAACGGAGTAGAAATTCAGTCAGCATTTGAGAAACCAATCGCACGACAAGAAAGAACAAATGAGAGGTTTTCCTAACTCAATAGACTCTGGGGAACAAGTACAGACGTCTCCGTACCTACCCCTCAGACTCTACTAAGTTTGTCCGTGAGTTGTGAGACCTATGTAACCTAGTGCTCTGATACCAACTTGTCACGACCCTGATTTACCACCATCGGGATCGTGATGGTGCCTACTCGTGGTAGCTAGGCAAGCCAACTTATTTACCTTTCATTAATAAATAAATTTGTTAACAATCCATAGCATCAATAAGAAACATGGAATTTAATAATAATAATAATAGCGAAAGTCTAATTTATAAGTCTGAATCAAAATGCGGAATAGTCAACAATAGCCTCTACCCAAGATTTGGTGTCACATTACTCACGAACCACTAAGAATAAACTAAATACAAAGGTCTGAAAGAAATATAACAGTTGTCTGTCTCGAAAACAATGAGGCAACAGTCAAAAGGAAACATAAAGAAGAGACGACGGGCCTGCGGACGTCTGCAAGGCTACCTCAGTCTCGTGAATAGGAAAGTCTGCTCCCGAACTACTGCTGCTGCTGCTCCTCAAAACCTGGACCTGTGCAAAAATGCACAGAAGTGTAGCATCAGCACAACCGACCCCATGTGCTGGTAAGTGTCTAGCCTAACCCCGGCGAAGTAGTGACGAGGCTAGACTGGACATCACATAAACCTGTGCAGTTATAACTATACAGGGGGAATCGAATACCAAGTAATTAACAACATGGGAGGGGAGACATGCTAAGGGGAGATACAATATTAGCAGCAATCCAGAGTAACAACTAAAACAGCTTAGGTTCACAATGAACAAGGAATCAATACTCAAATACAAACACATAGCCTCAATAGCTGTTGCGGCGTGCAACCCGCTCCATAATTACTATTGTTGCGGCGTGCAACCCGCTCCACAATTACCACTATTGCGGCGTGCAACCCGACCCATATCATTTATCATGTATCATTGTTGCGGCGCGCAACCCGATCCTCACCTTTTACTGTTGCGGTGTGCAACCCGATCCTCAATATCATTGTTGCGGCGTGCAATCCGATCCTCAATATCATTGATGCGGCGTGCAACCCGACCCTCAATATCATTTAACAGTCCGATTCCCCAAACAACAGTCACAATTAAGGGGCATAAAAATAAGTAAACATTTGACAAACATCCCGGCAAGGAAAAGAATCCAACAAGTTCAACCAGACGTCCCGACAAGGGAATAATCAACAACGTTTTCTCTTTCTTACTTTTCTTATCTCACGATATCACTGGAGCCCAAGCTCCAAGAAATTTCTTATCTCATATTCCGTCACAAACAACAATATAACGACTTCCCAGTAAGGGAACAAAACATCATCTCAAATATTCTGGCAAGGGGATTACTATAACCACATTAGTTCCAACATCTAACCACCACATTAGTTCCAACATCTAACTACCACAGCTATAACCAACCTATTACCACACTTGACCACCTTAGCTATATCTAACCGACTACCACACCCAACCAACCCATCTATAACTATAGTCATCATATGACACAAGGAAACATTAACCTGAGCGACCCTAGTATCCGTTAAGAACACAATGCAGAGGAATCACAACCCAACAATAGCCCGCCAAGAGGGCAACATAATGATCTCTCCTCTTTCTCACTTTTACTTCACAATTCTTTTTCACAACTCGAGCAGATGCTCCAGAGGTTCAATTATCACTTATACTTTCGCAATTCGTTCTACAACTGGAGCCGACGCTCCTCAATGAATCAAGTCATTTCATATACTTTCAATATTCGTATCACAGTTCGAGCCAATGCTCCTAGGAATCAAATTATCATATCACCATTCACATGTTATTCACAATATATGGAAATACTCCAATAAACATGAAATTCGCAATAAGTTCATGATAATCACATTATAAGGACTCACGGTCATGCTAGACTCCAATTTATAGATACTCGTCACCATGCCTATACATCGTACTCGATCACATAGCAGTTAGCAACAAGACTCAACTCCTATTCCCTCAAGCTAGGGTTAAACCAAACACTTACCTCAAAGCCTTGAAATCCACTTAATCCTCAACTATTGCTTTACCTCGTGGTTCCACCTCCGATTCGATCGAATCTAATCACAAATTGTTCAATTACTTTAATAAACACTATATGAATTAGTTTGAAGGCATAAAAACGATTTTCCCAAAGTTTTACTCAAAATTTCCCAAAACGTCACTGGGCCCACGTGGTCAAAACCCGAGGTTCGGACCAAATCTGGTTACCCATTCCCCCACGAGTTCAGATATATAATTTGTTTTGAAATCGGACCTCAAATCGAGGTCCAACTCCCCAATTTATGGAAAAACCTAGGTTCTACCCAAAAACCCCAATTTCACCCATGAAAATCCTTGATTTCAAGTGGAAAACATGTTTAATGATGTTAAAAGTTGAAAGAATTGAGTAAAAATCGACTTACAAATGATTTGGGATGAAGTTTGCTCTTGAAAAATCGCCTATGGTGTTTGGGTTTTGAAAGAATGGTGAAAAGTGATGAAAATTCGACTAAGTATAAAATTTGCTGGGCCTCGGATATGGGAATTGCGAACCATGGTTCGCAATTGTGAACAAAACATGGCTGGGAATTGCGACATTCTTAGTTCGCATTTGCGAACCCATGTCTGGTGGCCAGGTTTCGCTTTTGCGAACATTCGGTCGCATTTGCGACCAGGGCCACCTCGCATTTGCGAGCCAATGGATCGCATTTGCGATCCCAATCCTTTTCCCCAGACTTCGCATTTGCGAAGTGTTGATCGCATTTGCGACAGTGCCCCATTTTCCCAGACTTCGCAATTGCGAAGCAATGCTCGCATTT
>NW_017682459.1:9667-9845 GCF_001879085.1 Nicotiana attenuata | reverse complement strand
GGGTGCGTGTGAGCCGTTGATCTTTTAGATCAACGGCTGTGATTAAAATAGAATCCGGTCGGGTGCTTTAAACGGGTTAGGGGATTGGGTCAATTAAGGGGATTAATGTGGCTATAATTGAAATGCAGATGGGCTATATGTTAAATAGCCAATTTTCCCTTTTTAATTTAATTAAAAT
>NW_017682459.1:3746-9619 GCF_001879085.1 Nicotiana attenuata | reverse complement strand
AACGCGGAAGAGGAAGTGACAGGGCACTCGCGAACGCGAGCCTGAGGCCGCGTTCGCGAAGAACAAATTATTTGGGCAAAATTGCAGAAAAATCTGCTACCATTCCAAGTATAAAAACACCCCGAACCACCTCCGATTCACTCCCGAGACCTCGGGGCTCCTAACCGATCACACACACTAACTCAATAACATCCTACGAACTTACTCGAGCGATCAAATCGCCAAAACAACATCAAAATCAATGAATCAAGCCTCAAATCATCATTTTTCATTCTAACTTCATAACCTTCAAATTTTAGATATTTAGGTCCGAAACACGCCAAATGACGTCCGTTTTCGACCAAACTTTACAGAAAGCGCTTTACACATATTTAAGACTTGTACCGGGCGTTGGAACCAAAATACGAGCCCGATACCATAGTCTTTTAATCAATTTTCATTTCCATTTTCCTTAATAATTTCAGAAAAATAATTTCACAGAAAAATTCTTTTACTCGGGTTCTAGACCTCGGATTTCGACTCCGGGCACATGCCCGAGTCCCATATGATTCTACGGACCCTCCGGGACCGTCGAATCACGGGTCCAGGTCCGTTTACCAAAAATATTGACCGAAGTCAACTTTAAATCATTTTAAAGCCATATAATCTTTCCGGCTACGCGCCGGACTGCGCACGCAAATCGAGGCAACTAAAGGTGAGGTTTTCAAGGCCTCAGAAGCACGGAAGAAGAGAAAAATTCGATGATGACCCTTTGGGTCGTCACAGTTAGGCACCCCTCAAGATCCACTAGTGTAGTTCCCGGCCATGCTATGTTGTGACTTTAAATACAAACGAGCATATAAATAATTTCACATAAAGATTGCAAGTAGGTATGTATAATGGTTGACAAGTATGTTTGACATTAAGATCTCGGTGGTCTCACAATTTGTTTAAAGGAATGTCCAAGTGCAGAAAATTAAACAAAGAAGTGAGTGAACATAAATTGTAAAAGAATAGTGCAGGAAGTTGAGGAAGAATTTGGTGACTGAAACGAAAGACGGAGTTTTATTGATAATAACAAAGTTATATAAAGGAAACGGGTCCTAGGTTTGTAAAACACATGGATCATCCACACAACACCAGTAGCCAATCGTACGCATGGTGTTATCGCGTGATCATCATCTCCATGTCTACCCTTCCCACCCCGTTAAGGTGTTAAGCGCGGAATGGTATCGTTACCTACTGCATGCTATTACTCGTCCCACCTATCAGTCCCGGAGGCATTTGGGACTACTAATCCTAAAGGGGGGGGGGGGAGCTTGGCTTTTCAGAGTTTAAAAGGATAAAAATCTAGGGCGACAGCCAAAACACATAATGCAATAAAAGGGGAACAAGTAGCAATTAAGGGCTCAAACAGGCCTCCTCATTTTAAGAAATAAATTGTTTAGCATGTCTTACACATACTTGATTTGGTCTGAATTAAATTAAAGCGTAGGATAGGTTGATTTACCACATATTTCCCAGATAGGGAGTCCGAATTAGTCCTGCTTAGATGTAGTTGTCGAAGACTGACATAGTTGATTAATTACTTAACCTTTTGCCTATGTGTTAAACGGAACCTATAGGCATGATATCTATTAATTCAGGGACGGAGGAATAGACTGATTGCAAAAAAAGAATTGTTGGTTGTAAGCTCTGCGAGTGTTTAAACAAATTACCACTGATTTTAGACTTAGGAGCGAGTGGGCGATTCAGATTTAGTTGATAGCTCCTATAGGCATGCTTTCTAGGCGTTGCTGATTTTATCGCTATTATTGTCATGCAGAGATCCTATGGGCAGGTCATCTATATGCAATTGGTTATTTTAAATCCTATAAGAAGATTTGCCTAGTGACAGATGCATATGTAAAATGCAGGAAGTCCTATAGGCATATTATCTATATGATATGCAGAGTTTCAGCAACGATTTATGGGCATGGTATTTATACGAAATGCAGAAAACCTATGAGCATGGTATCTATGTGAGATGCAGAGGTTTGAAAGTAGTAAGTTCTACAAACATACCATCTATATGAGATGCTGAATTTTGAAAGTAAATACCCTAAAACATGGTATCTACATGAGATGCTGAATTTTGAAAGTAAACATCCTAAAACATGGTATCTACATGAGATGCTGAATTTTTGAAAGTAAATATCCTAAAACATGGTATCTACATGAGATGCTGAATTTTTGAAAGTAAATATCCTAAAACATGGTATCTACCCCTTTGCATGCATTCAATCCCATCCCTTTCACTATACACCCCCAGTAGTTATTACAAAAATTATTACAGACCAAATGGATCAGAGGAAAGAATAAAAATTACATCACTGATTACATCTACATCTAATCAGCCTAATCCAGACTCAGAGTCTAATAATATGAGATAAACCAACTTCCAGGATCGGATTTTCCAAAGCCTTCTCTTATTTGGGATGTGTCAAAGTTCCAAGGAACTTCAAGAGTTCCAGGCAATGCTTACACCCCAAATATCATTGCAGAAATCAGATTATAGTGCAGTGTGGAAGGGCCAGCCCTCAAATGTCCAAGTTCAGAGGGAACTCAAGGTCCCAAGGCAAGGCTCATAGGAGGGGGGCAGAACTTAGAGACTAGGAGTGAGTGTAAGTGCAATTGAAGGGAATTAGGGAGGGGGGCCATGGCAGGCTGGTGGTCATGCCCAGCAATTGGGATGCTGGCACACCCCTGACCAGCCTGTCAGCCTTAGAATTGGGGAGTTAAGACCTTATTGAAGGTCAGGTTCAGCCCTGGACAGCAATTGGGATGCTGCCAGGCCATACCTTAACTCAGCACACATAGGGGAATGGGGTATGGGAGCAATTGTTCATACTAGCAGCAAGAAGCAAAGAAAGAGCAGGCAAAAGCATGTAGGTACTTCAAAATTAACTTTGCAGAGGATTGAAAGCAGGCATGGATACAGGGACTGTAAACAAACACATTAGAAAGATACTGAAATTAATTTTAGGACATACCAGTTCAAAGAAGCAAGTAAGGAGAAACAGTAGCCTTATGAAAGCCAAAGTGCAGTCAAGAAGCCAGAGTATAAGTTTAGAAGAGAGTTATGATTTTTGTGTGCTTAATCGTGTGTGGAGGATTATTCCCATCGTGTGTGCTTTGTGTTAAAGAGTCATGTATTTATAGTGCAGAAAAGAAGCAAAAATAGGTAAGAAAATAGTTTGAAAATCAATCACACAAGGTTTCCCTTTAATTAAGGGATTCTGATTTCAAACGGGTAAAGTAAATAAGGATAGAGGTTAATTAAACACTTTTCAAAGTAGTGCAAGAAGGGTAAATACATACTAGTTATTTAAGGAAAGGGTTTGACAGTACACGGTTGTGCAAATTAAGGAAAGAAAATCAATTGACAGCCAAGCAATCATGAGTCGAAAATTTTGCATGAATGAACCAAGTCAGAAAAAAGGTAAAGAGAGGCTCTTAATTAAAAAGAAGCAGTAACAATCAATTAACCCCCAAAAAAAGGATTCTGATTCAATCACAAGTTGGAAAGCCTTTTGAAGAAAAGTTCATCACATATAAAAACATGCAGACACGTTTAAACATTGAAAGAACTGTCATGCTATCCAGAAAAAGTCTAGTATAGAAGAGTCCAGAGTCATACACAAAAGGGTTCGAATTCAATACATGGATCCAAAGTGAGTTTGAGAGAGTCTAAGGCTCAAACAGAACCCTGGTCTAAACACACAAGACCAAACTCGCCAAAAACCCCAAAATACTAGAGTTTTGACTTGAATCAGATGCAAAGAAGACAAAAATGAGGGAACAAGCAAATACAGTAGAAAGTTCAAAGTAAACAGAGTAAGGAACTTAATTCGAAACATAATGAGAGCAAAAGAAACAGTAGAGGAAAACATGTTTAACCAGGTATTCTAGAGGAAACTTAAAAGGTAAAAAAAATAATAAGAACACTTAATGAACACGGTAGGAAAATACAGTAGGCGAGATAATAGTGGAAGAAAAATAGCCGAACATAGTGGGAAAGCATGTGAAAATATAGCATAGAAACATGGTAGAAGGAAGAACAAAATATAGCAAACATAGTAGAAGAACATGTGTAAAAAAAAAAAAGAACATAAGAACATAGTAGAGACAAACATACACAAAGAAATGGAAAAGAAAAGTCAGAAAAAAACTTAAGCATTTTTCAGAAACTCTAAATCAGAAAGAAGTGACTTTGAAAGTAAAAAAATTTCAAAAGAAAAGTTGGGGAAATCCTTCAAGAACTCAAAATAGAGCATGAATACACACAGATCTGAGGAGAATCAGAGAAAAACCTCGAACAGCTAGGGTTTCAAGTGAACCCTAGAATGAGAAAGGCTTGGAAAAGGTCCGATCTAAGTCGGATAAGGCTGGACACAGGCTCAAGAGGCTAAGATATGCCGGAGCCAGGCCGGAGATGGCCGGGAAATCTCAAGTCGACGGAGATCTGAGTGGAGACCTTTGAGGTCTAGCCTCAAACCTTTGAGTACCAGGCATATAGGAGCAATGGGGGGTGAGTATGAGGTTTCCATGGCCTGAGAAGCCATGGATTCCGGCGAGAATCGAAGGGATTATGGTTAGTTTGGGTGGCGGCGATTAGGGTTTGCAGAGAGAATATAAATTAGGGTGAGGAGAGGAAGGGGATTCAAGGGCGGCGGGTAGAGGGAAATAAATTTAGGGTTGGGGTGTTGGTAGATTAAAAATGGAAAGGGCGCGTGTGAGCCGTTGATCTTTTAGATCAATGGTTGTGATTAAAATAGAATCCGATCGGGTGCTTTAGACGGGTTAGGGGGTTGGGTTGGACTGGTCCAATTGACTTTGTACTGCGATAAGGGAACCACAAGGGTATCAGATCCTTGTTTGGGTTCCTCGAGGAATCACAAATTCCACATGCTGCACGGATANGGGCTACGCGAACGTATGCACCATTTTCAGAAGATTCAGAAGGGGTGGCGTAAGAAGACAATTATATACAATTCAACAATATTAAAGCGGTAAACAGATAGCATTTAGCACAAAGGTTCACAAAATACAGTAATATGAACAATAAATAAAGCCAAGTAAAAATCATGAAATAAGCTCGAATTCTTGAACCCTGAACCAAATGTTCTGGGTTCTTATCCCCAGCAGAGTCGTCAGAGCTGTCACACCTCTTTTTTCTACTACACCCCCGGGAGAGGGTATAATAAGGTAGTTATTTTCAACTTGAAGTGACAATCGAAACGGGATTCATTTTATTAAAAATTCAGAGTCGCCACTTGGGATAATTAATGGTGTCCCAAGTCACCGGTTTAAATCCCAATTTTAAAAAGCTTTAAAAATTAGAAAAAATGTCAAAATTCTTGGGCATACTTATATATGCATGTACATGCTATTTTAAGAATATTTTGAGTATAAAAATAGATAGAAAAAAATTGGGTATCAACACCTATAACTCCCAACCATCCCATTTCCAGTCACCTCCAACCCGCCAGAATTATCCAAGACCAAGACCCAATTTTGACTGGAAGCCACCCAAACAGTACACCGCCATTGCTGAGCCTATCGACCAGTTGTATGAGAGGTTGAAAGCCGCGGGCTATGTCACTCCTATCCCCGTTGTGGCATTAAAGAATCCATCCCAGTGGGTCAATCCTAACAAAACTTGTGCGTACCATTCCGGTATGAAGGGGCATACCACCGACGAATGTCGAGCATTGAAAGACAAGATCCAGACACTGATTGACAACAAAGTTATACAGGCAAAAGAGGCCGCACCCAATGTTCGCAACAACCCTCTCCCTGATCATAGAGGTGGTGGAATACATGTGATAGAGACAAACGAAGAATGGGACCCT
>NW_017682459.1:0-3728 GCF_001879085.1 Nicotiana attenuata | reverse complement strand
TTAATCGTAATATAGGCTATAATTGCAATTTTATGCCATTTAGCTTAAAAAATATCAAATAAATTTATAAAAATATGATAAAATCACCTTAATTATATTGTGGTGTAAATATGAGGATGGAAATAAATTACTCACCAAAATAATAGTTTTGGGAATAATTATTGGATTTTGTACTGCTAAAACAAATAATAAAATGATTTTAAAAGCTTTAAAAATTAGAAAAAAATGTCAAAATTCTTGGGCATACTTATATATGCATTTCCATGCTATTTTGAGAATATTTTGAGTATAAAAATATATAGGAAAAAATTGGGTATCAACAAATACGAACCCTTGAAAACGTATTTTCCTGATGAAGAGGTGTCATTCGTAGGAGAGGACATTACTGAAGCATACGATGGTTGGAGGATGTTCTTTGACGGAGCTGCAAATTTCAAAGGAGTGAGCATTGGAGCAGTTTTGGTATCAGTAATAGGTCAACATTATCCGGTATCTGCTAAACTTAGGTTTCCCTGCACTAACAACATGGCAGAGTATGAGGCCTGCATACTAGGACTCAACATGGCAGTCGACATGAATATTCAGGAGCTGCTGGTAATTGGTGATTCAGATTTTCTTGTGCACCAGGTACAAGGAGAGTGGGCCACCGAGAATTCCAAGATATTGCCATATCTGCACCATGTGCAGGAATTGAGAAAGAGGTTCACAAAGATAGAGTTTCGGCACGTACCCAGAATTTAGAATGAGTTTGCTGATGCATTGGCCACCTTGTCATCTATGATACAACATCCAGACAAGAATTTCATTGATCCATCCCAGTAAGAGTCCATAATCAACCGGCTTACTATGCTCACGTCTAGGAAGAGACCAATGGAAAGCCTTGGTTCCATGACATCAAGGAGTATTTGGCGAGAGGAGAATATCCGGAGCATGCAAACCACACTCAGAAACGCACACTCCGGAGATTGTCCAATCACTTCCTCCACAGCAGAGGAAAGTTGTACGGAAGAACTCCCGATTTGGGATTGCTAAGATGTGTCGACGCAAAAGAAGATTCTAAGCTACTTGAGGAGATACATGCTGGGACCTGCGGCCCGCATATGAATGGTTTTGTCTTGGCCAAGAAGATACTCAGGGCCGACTACTTTTGGATGACCATGGAGATCGACTGCATCCAGTATGTCCGCAAATGCTACCAATGTCAAGTGCATGCTGATATGATAAAAGTGCCACCAAATGGGCTCAATGCAACAAGCTCGCCTTGGCCATTCGCCGCCTGGGAAACGGACGTCATCGGTCCGATTGAGCCCACCGCTTCAAACGGGGGTTTATTCTGGTAGCCATTGATTACTTCACAATATGGGTAGAGGCTGCATCTTACAAAGCTATAACCAAGAAAGTCGTTGGGGATTTTGTCAAAGATCGTATTGTTTGCCGATTCGGAGTTCCCGAGTCTATTGTTACTGATAATGCGGCCAACCTCAACAGTGATCTAATGAAAGCCATGTGCGAAACTTTCAAAATCAAGCACAAGAATTCCACAGCCTATAGACCTCAGATGAATGGAGCCGTAGAAGCCGCTAACAAAAACATCAAGAAGATACTAAGGAAGATGGTAGAAAACCACAAACAATGGCATGAGTGGTATTATGGTATGAATGCGTATTGATGCTTTATTACACTGCCTTTTATGAGATATACCTTTTGCTCTGTTGGGATACTGCACCACAGTTCACACATCAACCGGGGAAACTCCCTATATGCTGGTTTACGGTACCGAGTTGTCATCCCAGCTGAGCTAGAGATTCCTTCTTTAAGAATCATACATGAAGCTGAACTCAGCAATGCAGAATGGATTAGGAGTCGCTACGAGCAGTTGGCCCTTATAGATGGAAAAAGGATGAACACAGTATGTCACGATCAACTTTATCAGAACAGAATGTCCAGAGCTTTCAACAAAAGAGTCAGACCAAGGCAATTTGCACCGGGACAGTTGGTGCTGAAGAAGATCTTCCCACATCAAGATGAAGCCAAAGGGAAATTCTCTCCGAACTGGCAAGGTCCTTACATGGTTCACAGGGTGCTGACAGGAGGTGCACTCATACTTGCAGAAATGGATGGAGAAACCTGGCCAAAACCAATCAATTCAAACGCAGTCAAAAGATATTATGCTTAGACTATTTTTGTTTACTCATTTGATGTAATTGAACTACGCTTGACCTGATTCCCGTTTAAGAGGGGATACGTTGGCAGCCTTATGAGTTCGGTCATATCATAATAAAATTTCCATTTCCCCCAAAGATCAGAAACTGGGGCAGAATTTTGAGGAGGACCCTCAAAATTCCGGAGCAAGTCCAGCCAACTCTAACATATGCCAGACAGTCAGAAATCGGTTAAGAAACTGGGGCAGAATTTTGAGAAGGATTCTCAAAATTCCGAAGAAGGTTCAACAAGACTCGTTACTCGCAAATAGCAGAAGGATCATCTACCAAACTGGGGTAGAATTTTGAGGAGGACCCTCAAAATTCTAACATAAGAAGTTGCAGTGTCTCTGAAATGTGTTACAGCCACTAGTTCATCTAAATTACTTGATATTTTAACATGTTTCCAAATAACTCTATTTTTGCGCATTTTTCGAAAACTCTATTTCCGTAACAACCAGTTCACCCAGGGAAAGTCGAAAGGCCTCCAGAACGGAGCAAAGCAAGGCCAGCGGACAGAAGCACGAACTAACATTTTCCTCACAAAACTTACAATTTTTCTTTGAACGTAGGTACATCTGACATAGCAATAGCGTCCGCAAATATATACACGTAACAAGATCACTATCAATCGGACCATCAGACACCGAATATATCTCCAGCTAAGACATATTCTACTCTTATTTACTACCCGCCCTTTGCACGGGACTAAGCCCTGTCTCGCATACCTGCGTGAGGCTAATCCTTGCCTCCGTATCTGCATGAGGCTAATCCTTGCCTCCCCATTTGCATGAGGCTAATCCTTGCCTCGCTATTTGTATGAGGCTAATCCCTGCCTCCACATTTGCATGAGGCTAATCCTTGCCTCCCCCACTTGCATGAGGCTAATCCTTGCCTCCCTATCTGCATGAGGCTAATCCTTGCCTCTCTGATCTGCATGAGGCTAATCCTTGCCTCCCTGATTTTGGATGAGACTAATCCCTGCCTCCCTACTCGCATGAAACTAATCATTGCCTCCCCATATGCCTGAGGCTAATCCTTGCCTCCCCATTTGCATAAGGCTAATCCCTGCCTCCCTATCTGCATGAGGCTAATCCTTGCCTCCCCATTTGCCTGAGGCTAATCCTTGCCTCCTTATCTTGCACGAGGCTAATCCTTGCCTCCCCATCTGCATGAGGCTAATCCCTGCCTCCATCCTGCATGAGGCTAATCCTTGCCTCCCTGCATGAGGCTAATCCCTGCCTCCCCATCTGCATGAGGCTAATCCCTGCCTCCATCCTGCATGAGGCTAATCCTTGCCTCCCCATTTGCATAAGGCTAATTCCTGCCTCCCTATCTGCATGAGGCTAATCCTTGCCTCACCATTTGCATGAGGCTAATCCCTGCCTCCCCATTTGCATGAGGCTAATCCCTGCCTCCCTATCTGCATGAGGCTAATCCCTGCCTCTCCATTTGCATGAGGCTAGTCCCTGCCTCCCTAATTGCATGAGGCTAATCCCTGCCTCCCTGTTTGCATGAGGCTAATCC
>NW_017682458.1:6170-9846 GCF_001879085.1 Nicotiana attenuata | reverse complement strand
ATATTCTAACCTATGTGCCCTTTATTTTAACCGCTTTTATTTTATGTCTTTTTAACAAGAATTGCAACGTCGTGAAAATGTATCTCGAACCACGTCACACCAGTGCACCCGTGGCTTTTGACGTATTTCGACTCCGTTGAGATTTGGTTTTGGGTCACATAAATGTGCACCCGTATTTAGGAAGGTAAAATTATTTAAATTGCGTGCCTAAAGAGACTATCGCGTTATTATCTTTGGAGAAGGCCGTGAAATTTGCTAAACGGGCCATCTCGAAGTCTAAGTATTTTAGCATAAACAATTACCGAGGGCCCCGCAATTTGTATGTTTTATTCGGCGAAGCTCGTCTCATTTATTACTTAAAAGGAAAACCTAAAAGCAACTATAATTTTCTATTTGTATTTATATAAAAGGAAAAGTCCTAATTAACATTGATAAATGGATACTCAGCGGGGACAGCCCAAGAATTGCCTTAGGGAGTGGGCTTCAAGGCCAACCCATGCAGAGGGGGGCTGAATCAGCCTTGGCGACATGAGTAGAAGAATGGACCAATGGGAAGATGCTTCCGTTTTTTGGCTTATGACTGGCCCAGCGAAAATCTAGGCGGCTGTCCAATTTGATACTCAGTTCAGTAAGAATTTTGATTTTCCACAACTGGATCTCTAAAATAACACAAATAAGCACAGACCTAGCAAATCAGTTTTATACAAACTTGGACCAATAAACTAGCAGACAAGGTGATCAAC
Source organism: Nicotiana attenuata (assembly GCF_001879085.1). NCBI lineage: Eukaryota > Viridiplantae > Streptophyta > Magnoliopsida > Solanales > Solanaceae > Nicotiana > Nicotiana attenuata. Next base: position 9,103 of record NW_017682458.1, on the reverse strand, counting down.
ATGATGCTTTTATTGAACAGTCGGTTCTACCAGAGGCTGGTGCAAATGTAATTACTAATTTGAATGATGTTGAGCCAAAATAACAACCTTCAGTTTCGTTACACTGGTTCTGATATTAATTCATGATGACTTTATTTACGCCATAACAGAGAAGGAGCATTCAAATGTTCCATTGAAGCAAAATCAGCTAAACTAAGCGGAAACATCACTGAACGATATTGAACGATTTAATATTGCATCTACCATCAAATGACACAAACTTAAGAATGTAAACTGTCCTAATAAGTCCAAATTTAACACAATTTCTGATCTATGCATTAGTTCTGACTCAGTGTTCGATTTTAAGCTATAGCCATCACAGACAGTCCACACTATACATTGAAGCTTCTGATTCAGAGGAAACAAACTTGGATCCAAAATTCAACAGTCACAGTCCAAGTTATACAATATATATATGAATCAAATGTAATCCTAAACAAGTATAAATCATACATAATCTCCTCTTCTATGACAACTCAAGCATGCATTTCTCAGAAGGCAAATGGTTGAACACTCCATTTTCATTTTCACTTCAATAGGAGATACATCAAAGTCTCGAAGTGTACCTGGAATTTGAATAAAAATGTAGGAGAAGAGGAGAAGAGGTCAGCTGATGCAATAAGGCGAGCAACTACAGCAAATGCAATTTCCAGCAGTATAGAACAATAGGAACAGCCCAGGTGCAACTCAGAGATCCATGAATGTTCAGAAAACCAACAGAGCTAACAAATCAACTCAAAACCAATTTGAAATAACCCAAAACCACTCGAAATCAGCTAGAACCACTCTGAAACCAACGGCTTAAACAAACCAGCCCAAAATAGCTTCAATCTGACCCAAATCTCAAACTAACTGTGAGTTTTCAATGAAACAGTACTTTCCGAAATTTTTTAAGTTTTTCTAAAGGTTTTCTATTTTTTTTGTTTTCTGTATAGAACTAAGATCTAGAAGGAAATTTTGAACTTTCTATGATTTGAAATTCAAAATCAGGATCAGGTCTGTTAACTTTTAATTTTTAGAGCCTCTCCCAAAAACCCCCTCATTAAGGCAGAATGCCCTGCCTTTTATAGGCAAAGGTGAGGGCAGCCCTCAGATTTTTCAATTTTCATTCTAATCCCTTTTAATTTCAGATCAGTCCTCTATTTCTTAACTTGCTTCTCAAGTTAACACAATTATCTTCTGAAAATTACCTTAAAACCCACATCTAGAAGCTTCCAGGAAGTTCTTGCTTGATTCCCTACCCTTGAATTGCCTATCTTACCCTTATTTGAGTCTTGAAACTACTATCCTTAACAAACTGGGCCATTTTCAATGCCCAAACTACCCTTTATTCATCTGAAATCTACCAATTTACCTCAATTAACCTCAGCCCTCTATTAAACTAACTAAGAACACTATCAGCTATAGCAACACAGATCAAATAACCAAGATTAAACAAACAAAACTTCAATTAGCCATTCAAAAACAAAACTTCTAACTGAACTGATCACGAATCCTAAACCAAAATGCAGCACATAATCAGACTACTTGGCATGAAGCAACTAATCAAAGAAGCCAGAATGCATTTACTAATTCTACCACGATTAACTCCGTAACTGACTTGACGAGCTAACACCCAATATTGACCAAAAGAGCTGAAGAACAAGCAAACAAACACAAACTATCCTAATCGAATTGCCAGTTAACAGAAAATGAGAGACAATGAAATCTAATCCTAAAACATGGTCATGAATTAAACTAACTCTAAGAACACTGGAATTTAGCTAAACTAATTAACACAAAACAAAAATGAACAATATAAGCAGATAGGAAGAAAGAAACTCACTGACTTTGACCTCCCCATGGCTGACTGGCCTCGAACTTGGCTTTCAGTTAATGTCACGTGTTTATTTCGTCTGAAATAAACATGTAACATTAGTTTAAAGTCAATCGAGCATTCGAATCCCCAAACAGGCTTGATTTCGAAAAACCCTAGATTAACGATTTGACGAGTTCCGGTGATATTCGATGGAAACCAAGTGGAAATTTGGGATGAGGGAAGAGAGAGGATGATTTGGTGCTAATTTGGTCGGATTTGGATGAGTTACCGTTTTGGCCGGATTTTCGATTGAGGATTCGAGAGGTTCGGCTATGATTTGAGTGAAACTAAAGCCGGATTTGAGAAGAGGGGGGAAAGGAGATCCTATGGTGTAATTTTGGGTGGATTTGGGGCATCGCCGCTGCCGCCGGCGATTTCCGGCAGGCGGCGGACGGCGGCGGACGGCGAGGACATGGTGGTCTGACGGTGGGTGGCGATGAGTACGAGGATGGAGGGTTTGGTCTCTGAATTTGTAAAGTGTATTATTACACTTTTATTTAAAATGATGGAACAAATCTGGACCGTTGGATTGGGGATGATGGACGGCCTGGATTACTCGAGCCAAAACGACGTCGTTTTGCAATTGGGGGGGACTGGACCGAGTATTTTGGGATTGGGCCTGGTCATTTGATCCGATTTTGGGGTTTTTGGGCTGGGATTTCTCATGAAAATTAGCCCAAACATGGCTAGCCTATTTGACCCTCTTTATTTGCCTTCTTTCTTTCTTTTGTTTTTCCTTTTTTTGTTTTTTATTTGTTTTATTTAGCTCGTTTTCTGATTTTCATTTTCTATCTTTTTGTTTTTATTAAATGCTAAATTAAAACGCAAACTAAAACACATTAAAACTACAATGCAAACTAAAACACATTAAAACTAAAAATGCAAAAAAAAGACCCTTTTTGTTATTTTCCTTTTCCTAAAAGTAACTCAACTACTAATTAATCCTAAAATGTGAAATTAAATTCTAAATGCAAATTCCAAGTATTTTGTATTTACTAATTAAAATGTCACAACAAAATGCACAAAATTCACTACA
>NW_017682458.1:0-2807 GCF_001879085.1 Nicotiana attenuata | reverse complement strand
AACACATTGTTCTTGGGGCGTATAAACTAATTGAAACATACCGGTATAGAAGTAAAGAATGCAGAAGAAAGCGAGCAAAGTCCACAGCAGTGTGAGTATCAGAAAGAGAGAGTGAAGGGGAATTGTGAACTCAGATGGTATTCTGTGTTCTTGTGTGTTCAAAGAAAAGGGAGAAGAGTATTTATAGCTTTGAAAACATGTAGAGAAATAAGGTAACAAGTACAAGTCTATCACAAATATGGCATGGTCACAAATCAGAATCAAATTAGTATAAGACTCTCCTTTAATCAGGGGATTCTTATTCAAACGGATAGTAACAGGATTTAAATAAGGAAAGGGAGAATAAGCCTTGTAAATAGAATGGTTGTTGCCATAAGAGAAGCAGTAAGGTAATACAATGGGCAATTAAGTCTAAGTACAAGGTTTGAAATTATTTTTGGAAAGATTCAGAGAGGCCAATCAAGGAAAAGAATCAATTACTCCTTAACAGGCGAGTAAAAATCAGCATTTCACAAAGGAAAAGTTTTGAAAATTGATCACAAGTTTTGAGAATCAATCACAGAAGGAACTCAGTATATATAAATGAATGCACAAGTAATAGACACGTGAAGCCAAGTTATGGCAAAATAACAGCATATAGTAGTAACCAAAAGAAGACATTCGAAGCATGATGGTCAAGTTTCAGTGTTTTAACAATAAAGAAGAAGATCAGAAGCATGCAAAGAACTCAGAACCAAAATAGTCAAAAGAATTGAAGCATACTGCAATTTCAACTGACGAGTTGCACAAACAACTTCAAAGAAATTGAATAATCCCCAAAGAGACTAGGGTTTTCAAAAATCAATTGAATTTAGAGGAGATAAGCAGATAAACAAATAAACAGGTTCAGAACCTCGGATAAGCCCAAAATTAGGGTTTTCAACATGCTAACTCAGATAAAAATAAGGCAAATCAAGCGACCATTAACAAACAAACCAGAAACTCAAACAAAATCCCCAAGAAAATTAGGGTTTTCAACATGCTAATATAACACAAACAAAACACAGTAAAACATGTTGAGAATCAGAGAAGAGATTTGAAATAACTTGACATGAAACCCTAGTTGAAGAATAAAGAATTTCTGAAAGCAAAAATTAAGAATCTTCGAGAAAAATGCATAGAAGGTTCACACACACATAGATCCAGGACAGATCTAAAATAAATCGAAGGAACCTTAGAGATTAGGGTTTCGTAAGAAACCCAGGTGACGAGATAGACTTTGGAAACCATTGATCTGAGTAGAGAAGTCGAAGATCGAACTCGAATAGCCACGACTGGCCAGACAAAGGTTGAAGACGACCGGAGAACAGTCATCGAACAAAGGCTTGATCGTAACCCTTCAAGATCTGGTCATTGGACCTTTAGAAGCGAGCACACAGAAGCCATGAGAGGCTAGTATAGGCCTCCGATGAGCCTGAGAAGCCATAGATTAGGGTTTCGAGGAGAGGCGGCGGCTAGGGTTTGGGGTAAGTTGAGAGAGAGTTGAGAGAGGAGAGGATTCAGAGGCGGCGGTCGAGAAAAAATGAGGTAGGGTTTTAGGGTCTTTTGAATTAAAAAAGGAAAGGGAAGAGGAGAGCCGTTGATCTAAAGGATCAACGACTGGGATTAAACGGGTTAAATAGGGAACGGTTTTGGGTATGATAGAAAGGGTATGGGTCGGGTAGACGTGTTAATTGGGCTGGGTAATTGGGTTTTTAAATTGGGGCTGAGATGGAGTGCCAAATTGGCTAAAATTAATGCAATAAGGCCAAATTATAAATAGCCAATTTTCCCCTTTTAATTTTATAAAAATGGTAATACTGATTTTAAAAACAAATTAAACGTACTGGATAAATAAGTATTATATAAATATTAATTAAAAAAATGCTGGGACTACTTATATAAATGTAAAATGTCATAAATCACAAGATGGGCTATAATTGCAATTACATGCAATTTAGCTTTAAAATATCAAACAAATTTGTAAAAAAAAATATGCGAAAATTACTTTAATTATATTTAGGTGTAAATGTGAAAATAAAATGAATTATTCACCAAAATGATAATTTTGGAAATAATTATTGGATTTTGTTGTGTAAAAATAGGCGATAAATTGGTTTTAAAATCATCAAAAAAAATGTCAAAACTCTTGGATGTGCTTATATATGCACCAATATGCTATTTTAAAAATATTTAGGTATAAGAAATACTTAGGGAAAAATTGGGTATCAACAGCTGCCCCTCTTTACCCGGGAAGGATGAAAGAGTTATCGGGTAAAGATATGATGGCCAATTTTGACCGGAAGCGGCGATTTGAAAAGAATTTGACCGAGCTCTGGTTTCTGAGCTGCCTACATATCCCTGGTTTTACAGGAATCAGGCCGTATGTAGTTCAGGAACCATTGACGGAACATGCCGATGGCGGTTCGGAAGAGATGGGCACGATGTTTATGGGGCGAGAGGTATCTGAAACTTGATCGGCGGCGGGGCCTGGAGCGGGATCGCTCCTACTGAGACGGCCATTGCTAGCCAGTATACCTGCAAGTGAGCAATATAGGCGTATATTGTGCATAAATTTAAACGTGATGCAAGTTCCCGTTGGACCATGAATGCTATCCTTGGACGGTTAGGATGACGTCCTCGGACTATGATGTCCTGGGCCATGAAGCACAAAATTAAAGGATTCGCATGCTATGAAATGATGTTCTCGGGCTATGATAATGGTGCCTCCGAACCATGATGCCTTTGAATAATGATGTGCAGGGTATAAAGTGGGGTCCTCGGGCCAT
>NW_017682457.1:4936-9847 GCF_001879085.1 Nicotiana attenuata | reverse complement strand
CATCCGTGAGAGAATAGAAGAGGGAAATTAGTACCCTAAGCACTGCACGACAGGAAACGAATAAAGAGTAGTCTTTCCTAATACCCTATAGCCTCTCGAAGATAAATACTGACGTTTCTGTATCGATCAACAAGACTCTATCAGGTTTGCCCATAACTCGTTAGACCTACGTGAACCCAGTGCTCTGATACCATGTTGTCACGATCCATTTTCACAATAGGTCATGAGGGCGCCTGACACCCTTGTCAGGCAAGCCGTTGCGGAAATATTACTAAAATAATCATATTATTTTTAATTATAATAAGTGGAATGAACTCTCAACTTGGAAGTTAAAACCAGGAGAGATAAATACTATAATAAAAATAGTTACACAACCCCAAAATAATCGTCTCCCAAAGTGTGTGCCAGAACCTGGTGTCACAAGCTACGGGCAACTAGTAGAATATACAACCCAAAAGAAGACCACACTACCCTACTGTCTGGATCAGAATAGACAGAAAATAACAATACAAAAGAAAGACTTCTTCGGCTGCGGATCGACATGGAAGGAAAGCAGCTCACCGTAGAAGTCCCAAGTCTGCTCACGAATGCGCACCAGAGAAATAACCGGATCCACCTGCCTCAGACCCTGTACATTTAAGTACAGAAGGGTAGCATGAGTACATAAACAATATGTACCCAGTGAGTATCCCGCCTAATCTCAAAGAAGTAGAGACGGGAGGTCGACTGGATACTCACTAGGGTCAAGATAATATAATATAATTGTGCTATTCTAAGCATGAAAGTCACCAATATTCGACAAGTTATAACAAAGAGTAATAATCATATTCTTGTCCTTACTTCAGTTTCCATTTTACATTTTCAATTTCTAAGCAAGTAGGCATGTCATGTTCAAATATCAGCATATATATACATATCATATGCAATCACACCGAGGTCGACGGCCCGCTCCAACAAAATTAAAAATGTGCACTGCCGAGGGTCGAACGGCACGAACCATAGATGCATCTATTCTCACCTAGGCGATCGGCCCGATCCATAAATATCAAGAAAACATCAAGAATGCACCCGAAGGTTCATACATATACCAGGAAGCTCTTACCAAGGCTTAACAAGTTCATACGTTCACTTCATATTTCCTCTGTCTATAGCATATCATGAATAATCATAGTGGCAATTTAAATAAGAGATACTTCCAAATTAGGCATGATGTGGGTCCTAAACTACCCATACAATTAATATCATAGTAGCTACGCACGGACTCTCTTCACCTAGTACGTACGTAGCCCCCGCATTTAGCAACAATTATTCAGTTATTACACCTATGGGGACAATTACCTCTTACAAGGTTAGAAAGGAGACTCACCTCGCTCCAAAGCGCGCTCCCAATGTCGAGAACAAACCCAAGCTCTTAATTCGAAGCCGAGCGATCACAAACTAGTTAAAATAGGTAAGAACTAGTCAATAAGGGCTTAAAAGGTCGAATTCTAACTATTTAAGTAATTTCCCAACCTTTTTCACAAGTTTCCTAAATGCCGACCCCAGGCCCACGTGCCCGGATTCCGATATTTTTCGAAGGAAATTGTTCTCTACAACCTAAGGATCAATAATATATCATTTCTAGTTCATTACATAGCCAGTTACATGCTTAAATCTTAGTTTTACTAAAACCGTAGGTCTAGCTCTAACCCTTGATTTTTTTCTTAATTTTAGTGTTTAATCTAACTAATGTTCATGTAATTAAACTAAGAATGGAGGGAGATTACTTACCTTATAATGCTATGTGGAAATCCTCTCTTTGGAAGCACCCAAATCGCCCAAGTGTGGAGTAGTGAGTGAAATAAATGACCTTGAGCTCGAAATAAAAGAGCTCACTGCCCAGCGGTTTCCACTTCTGCGGTTTGGGGACAGCATCTGCGGTCCCGCTCCTGCGGAAAGGAGGCCGCATCTGCGGCTCTAGGCTTTAGGCGACTGGACCGCTTCTGCGGTCTGAAGGGCGCTTCTGCGGTCTGAAGGGCGCTTCTGCGGAAACCGCTTCTGCGGTTTTGGGCCGCTTCTGCGGTTCTGGCCCAATTTGGCTGGACCGCACTTCTGCGGTTTCATGACCGCTTCTGCGGTTTTCCCTGGGCCTGCCCTTGGCCGATTTTGCAAAAGCCTGACCGCATCTGCGGTCCCGCTTCTACGGCCCTAGAACCGCAGATGCGGTTATGACAGAAGCAGCAGTCCAGCCTCTTCTTAAATTTTTAACTTCACTCGAACCTCGATCGTTTGACGCTCGGGGCTCCCGAGCGCCGTCCGAATATACCGGCAAGTCTGAAATCATGAGGCGGACCTACTCAAACTCTCGAAACTCCCAAAACAACGCTAAATCTTGGAATCACCCCCTAAAACCAAATGAATCAAACTATTGAATCATCAAGTTATTAACTCTCCTCTAACGGGTCAAAACGCCCTTAAACTACCCGGATTGACACCAAATTTTAAGGGCAAGTCTTAAACGACATACGGACCTGTACCAAGCTTCGGAACCAAAATCCGAGCCCGATACCTAGTGAATCAATGATTACTTAGTTTTCTTTAATTCCTTAAAGCTTCAATTAAACAATTTTAGATAAAAATTCATTACTCGGGCTAGGGACCTCGGAATTCGATTCCGGACACACGCCCAGGTCCCATATTTTCCCACGGACCCTCAGAAATTGTCAAATCACGAATTCGGGCCCGTTTTCCCAAAATGTTGACCTAAGTCAAACTTGGTCTTTTTAAGAAATCCTAAAGAAGCAAATGGGCATATTTTTTACTCAAAACCCTTCTAATCCCCGAACCAATCGCCCCCGCAAGTCGTAAATTAGTTAATGCAAGTACAGGAGGCTTTAATTAGGGGAACGGGGTTCTAAAAGGCAAAACGACCGGTTGGGTCGCTACATTCTCCACCTTTTAAACAAACGTTCGTCCTCGAACGGACATAGAAAAGTACCTGGACTGCTGAATAAGTGGGGATATCTGCTCCGCATGTCCTCCTCGGACTCCCAGGTCGCCTCCTCGATCGGTTGGCCCCTCCACTGGACTTTCACCGCAGAAATCTTCTTGGACCTCAGCTGGCGATCCTGTCTATCAATAATAGCAACTGGCTCTTCCTCATAGCCCAAACTCTCATCTAACTGAATGGTGCTGAAGTCCAACACGTGGGATAGGCCGGCGTGATACTTCCGAAGCATCGAAACATGAAAAACTGGGTGAACTCCCGATAAACTAGGGGGTAAAGCAAGCTCATAAGCAACCTCCCCAACTCTCCTCAACACCTCAAAGAGGCCAATAAACCTTGGGCTCAACTTGCCCTTCTTCTCGAATCTCATAATGCCTTTCATGGGCGAGACTTTCAAGAGGACCTTCTCGCCCACCATAAATGATACATCCCGTGCCTTCTGATCCGCGTAGCTCTTTTGTCTGGACTGAGCTGTGCGAAGCCTCTCCTGAATCAACTTTACCTTATCCAAGGCATCCTGTACCAGATCTGTGCCAAGTACCTTAGCCTCACCAGGCTCAAACCACCCGATAGGAGAACGACAACGTCTACCATATAAAGCCTCGTACGGGGCCATCTCTATGCTGGACTGATAGCTGTTGTTGTATGCGAACTCTGCTAGAGGCAAGAACTGATCCCACTGCCCTCCAAAATCAATCGCACATGCTCTAAGCATATCCTCCAAGATCTGCACTGTCCGCTCTGACTGTCCGTCGGTCTGGGGATGGAATGCTGTGCTAAGCTCTACGCGAGTCCCCAACTCACTCTGCACGGCTCTCCAGAAATGGGAAGTGAACTGAGGGCCTCTTTCTGATATGATGGACACCGGCACACCATGCAATCGGACTATCTCCCGAATATAGATCTGAGCATACCTCTCCGCTGTATAAGTAGTCGCCACTGGGATGAAATGGGCCGACTTGGTCAATCTATCCACAATGACCCACACTGAATCAACCTTCCGCAAAGTCCGCGGTAACCCAACTACGAAGTCCATGGTGATGCGTTCCCACTTCCACTCTGGTATTGGCATCTGCTGAAGTAGGCCGCCTGGCCTCTGATGTTCATACTTGACCTGCTGGCAATTCAAACACTTAGTCACATACTTCACTATGTCCTTCTTCATCCCCCGCCACCAGTAGTGCTGCCTCAAATCACGATACATCTTCGTGACTCCCGGGTGAATAGAGTACCTCGAACTGTGGGCCTTTTCTAGAATCCGCTCCCTGAGACCATCAACATTAGGAACACATAGACGGCCCTGGAGCCGCAGCACGCCATCCTCGCCAATAAAAACCTCCTTGGCACCTCCCTGAAGTACCGTCTCTCTGAGAGCCGCCAAATGTGGATCATCAAGCTGTCGGGCCTTAATCTCCCCCAATAGCGAAAACTGAGCAACCATACATGCTAGAACTCGGGTGGACTCTGAAATGCCCAACCTCACAAGCCTATTAGCTAAGGACTGGATGTCCAAAGCAAGGGGCCTCTCCTCTGCTGGAATGAATGCTAAACTACCCATGCCTCCACCTTCCGGCTCAAGGCATCCGCGACCACATTCGCCTTGCCCGGATGATAAAGAATTGTAATGTCATAATCCTTCAGCAACTCAAGCCACCTGCGCTGTCTCAAATTGAGGTCCCTCTGCTTGAACAAATGCTGTAGGCTGCGGTGATCGGTGTAAACCTCAGAAGGTACCCCGTACAAATAGTGCCTCCATATCTTAAGAGCATGAACAATCGCTGCCAACTCCAGGTCGTGCATAGGGTAATTTTTCTCATGAATCTTCAGCTGACGCGAGGCATATGCAATAAATCTCCCCTCCTGCATCAACACACATCCCAGACCAACGCGTGAAGCGTCGCAATACACAGTATACATCCCCGTAC
>NW_017682457.1:0-4369 GCF_001879085.1 Nicotiana attenuata | reverse complement strand
ACCCTGACCTCAGGTCAATCTTAGAGAACACCCTAGCACCCTGTAGCTGGTCAAACAAATCATCAATACGAGGCAACGGGTACTTGTTCTTGATGGTGACCTTGTTCAACTGGTGGTAATCCATGCACATCCGCATGGTCCCGTCCTTCTTCTTCACAAATAGCACTGGTGCGCCCCAATGTGATACATTGGGCCTGACAAACCCCTTGGCTAACAACTCCTCTAACTGCTCCTTCAGCTCCTTCAACTCCTTAGGAGCCATACGGTATGGTGGAATGGATATAGGCTGAGTGCCTGGAGCCAAATCAATACAGAAATCAATATCGCGATCCGGAGGCATGCTAGGAAGATCAGAAGGAAAAACATCAGCGAACTCTCGGACTGCTGGCACTGAATCAATTATCGGAGACTCTGCAGTGACGTCTCGAACATAAGCTAGATAGGCCAAACACCCCTTCTCGACCATGTGTCGAGCCTTCAGGAAAGAAATAACCCTGCTAGGCATATCAACCGCGGAACCCTTCCACTCCAGTCTCGGCGGTCCTGGCATCGCTAGTGCAACAGTCTTGGCATGGCAATCAAGGACGGCGTGATATGGAGATAAACCAATCCATGCCTAAGATGACCTCAAAATCAATCATATCGAGCAACAAAAGATAAGCTCTAGTCTCAAAACCACAGAAAGTAACCACACAGGACCGGTAGATCCGATCCACGACCACAGAATCACCCACAGGAGTGGACACATGAACCGGAACACCCAAAGGCTCAGGAGAAATAACGAGGAAGCGAGCGAACAGAGATGATACATAAGAATAAGTAGACCCTGGATCAAATAAAACCGAAGCATCCCTACCACCAACGGGAATAATACCTGTGATGACGGCATCTGAGGCCAATGCATCCGGCCTGGATGGAAGAGCATAGAACCTGGCTGGAGCGCCGGCTGTCTGACCTCCACCTGACTGAGTAGTAGCTGGCTGACCTCTCCCTGTCTGGCCTCCACCTCGAGGACGGCCTCTACCCGTCTGCCCTCCACCTTTAGGTGGCTGGGCAGCTGATGCTGGAGTCGTGGGCTGCTGACCCTGCTGCACTGCCTTACCCCGAAGTCTGGGGCAATGCCTCCTCATGTGACCAGGATCCCCGCACTCAAAGCAACTCCACGGTGCGGCGACCTGCTGCCCGGAGGGCTGACCCCGATGACCTGAAAATCCACTAGAAGAAGCCTGAATAGCCGGTGGACGGTATGAACCCTCCGTCATAGCACTGAAATGAGGACCGGAAGAATCTGGAGGACCTGAATACCCACTGGAGGTGCCCTGAATAGCTGGAGGGCGATAAGAACTCTCCGGCATGGCGCTAAAATAGGAACGCGCAGGAGCACCCCGAGCAGGTGGTGGTGCTGAAACTGGGGGCCTACTGGACTGACCCCTACCGAACTGACCTCTACCCCTAGCTGGGGCGCCTCTAAACTCTCCAGAGAATCTGGCCCTCTTATCCTACTGCATCTGCTCTCTACCCCTCAGACGATAACCCTCAATCCCGCATGCAATCTCAACCACTAGCTGGTACCCCGTACCCATCTCTACCTCTCGAGCCATACCAGACCGGATGGTGGGATATAATCCCGCAACAAACCTCCGCACTCTCTCTGCCTCTGTGGGAAGTATCATAAGTGCATGGCGAGACAACTCAGAGAACCTCGCCTCGTAGTCGGTCACTGACATCTGACCCTGCTCTAGGAGCTCAAACTGATACCGCAACTCTTCCCTCTCTAAGGGCGGAATGTATCAATCCAAGAATAACTGAGTGAACTGACCCCAAGTGAGGGGAGGAGAACCTACTGGCCTGCCAAGTACATAGGACTGCCACCATCTACGTGCTCTGCCCTCAAGCTGAAAAGTAGTGAAGTCAACTCCATGCGACTCCAATTCCTCATGTTGTGCAGCCTGTCCCTGCACCTGTCTATGAAGTCCTGAGCATCCTCATGACGCTCACCCCCGAAGACTGGAGGATGAAGCCTGGTCCATCTATCTAATAGCTTCTGTGGATCACCATCCACAGCTGGCCTAGGCTGGGGTGCCACTGCAGCAACTAGCTGAGCCCCATCTGCGGGTAGTACACCCGGAGTCTGATATACTGCAGATGCATAGCCTGGAGCCTGAGCAGTAGGGGTCTGGGCTCCCCCTCCTGCCTGTGAAGTGGCTCGATCTGCTGGAAATAAACCAGCCTGAGTCATAGTGTCCATGAATCGTAGCATGCGGCCCATGACCTCCTGATATCCCGGTGCTGTCATAAAATCCGCCGGGGTAGGCTCAGCCGCGGGCACCTCGCCCTGCTCCTCGATAATAGGGTCCTCCACATGATCTGCCGGTGGTACAACTGGAACGGCTCTGGGACGCCCTCGTCCCCTACCACGGGCCGGTGCCCTCCCTCGGCCTCTCGCAACGGGGGGAGCCGCTCCTCCCGGGTCCGGAACGTCGGTGGTACGAGTTCTCACCATCTGTGAGAGAATAGAAGAGGGAAATTAGTACCCTAAGCACTGCACGACAGGAAACGAATAAATATAGACGTCTCCGTATTGATCAACAAGACTCTATCAGGTTTGCCCATAACTCGTGAGACCTACGTGAACCTAGTGCTCTGATACCATGTTGTCACGACCCATTTTCACAATAGGTCATGAGGGCGCCTGAAACCCTTGTCAGGCAAGCCATTGCGGAAATATTACCAAAATAATCATATTGTTTTTAATTAGAATAAGTGGAATGAACTCTCAACTTGGAAGTTAAAACGAGGAGAGATAAATACTATAATAAAAATAGTTACACAACCCCAAAATAATCGTCTCCCAAAGTGTGTGTGCCAGAACCTGGTGTCACAAGCTACGGGCAACTAGCAGAATATGCAACCCAAAAGAATACCACACTACGCTACTGTCTGGATCAGAATAGACAGAAAATAACAATACAAAAGAAAGACTTCTTCGGCTGCGGATCGACATGGAAGGAAAACAGCTCACCGTAGAAGTCCCAAGTCTACTCACGAATGCGCACCAGAGAAATAACCGGATCCACCTGCCTCAGACCCTGTACATTTAAGTACAGAAGCGTAGCATGAGTACATAAACAATATGTACCCAGTGAGTATCCCGCCTAATCTCGAAGAAGTAGAGACGAGAGGTCGACTTGATACTCACTAGGGCCAAGATAATATAATATAATTGTGATATTCTAAGCATGAAAGTCACCAATATTCAACAAGTTATAACAAAGAGCAATAATCATATTCTTGTCCTTACTTCAGTTTCCAATTTTCATTTTCAATTTCTAAGCAAGTAGGCATGTCATGTTCAAATATTAGCATATATATACATATCATATGCAATCACACCGAGGTCGACGGCCCGCTCCAACAGAATTAAAAATGTGCACTGCCGAGGGTCGAACGGCACGAACCATAGATGCATCTATTCTCACCGAGGCGATCGGCCCGATCCATAAATATCAAAAAAAACATCAGGAATGCACCCGAAGGTTCATACACATACCAGGAAGCTCTTACCAAGGCTTAACAAGTTCATACGTTCACTTCATATTTCCTTTAAGTCTGTAGCATATCATGAATAATCATAGTGGCAATTTAAATAAGAGATACTTCCAAATTAGGCATGATGTGGGTCCTAAACTACCCATACAATTAATATCATAGTAGCTACGCATGGACTCTCGTCACCTAGTACGTACGTACCCCCCGCATTTAGCAACAATTATTCAGTTATTACACCTATGGGGACAATTCCCTCTTACAAGGTTAAAAAGGAGACTCACCTTGCTCCAAAGCGCGCTCCCAATATCGAGTACAAACCCAAGCTCTTAATTCGAAGCCGAACGATCACAAACTAGTTAAAATAGGTAAGAACTAGTCAATAAAGGCTTAAAAGGTCGAATTCTAACTATTTAAGTAATTTCCCAACCTCTTTCACAAGTTTCCTAAATTTCGACCCCGGGCCCACGTGCCCGGATTCCGATATTTTTCGGAGGAAATTGTTCTCTACAGCATAAGGATCAATAATATATCATTTCTAGTTTATTACATAGCAATTTACATGCTTAAATCTTAGTTTTACTAAAACCCTAGGTCTAGCTCTAACCTTTGATTTTTTTACTTAATTTTAGTGTTTAATCTAACTAATGTTCATGTAATTAAACTAAGAATGGAGGGAGATTACTTACCTTACAATGCTATGTGGAAATCCTCTCTTTGGAAGCACCCAAATCGCCCAAGTGTGAAGTAGTGAGTGAAATAAATGACCTTGAGCTCGAATTAGAAGAGCTCACTGCCCAGCGGTTTCCGCTTCTGCGGTCCC
>NW_017682456.1:3096-9847 GCF_001879085.1 Nicotiana attenuata | reverse complement strand
ATATGGCTGGGCATGACCACTAGCCTGCCTTGGCACTCCCTAACCCCCTCTACTGCACTTACACTTGTTCCTAGACTCTATGTTCTGCCCCCCTCCAATAAGCCTTGCCTTGGGACCTTGAGCTCCCTCTGAACTTGGACATTGGAGGGCTGGCCCTTCCACACTGCAGTTTCATCAGTTCTGATATCTGGGTGTGAGCACTGCCTGGAGTTCTTGAAATTCCTAGGAACTTTGACACATCCCAGATAAGAGAAAGGCTTTGGAACCTGATCCTGGCAGTTGGCTCATATCATATTGTTAGACCTTGGGTTTGAATTAGGCTCCTTGGATGCAACTTAAGAGTTCTGATTGTAATTTTATTTCCAGTTTTTGATTCATCTTGGTCTGTAATAAAATTTTGTAATAACCTCTGGGGTGATTAGTGAAAAGGGAAGGGTAACCATGCATGCAAAGGGGTAGATATCATGCTCATAGGAAATTGCCACATTTCTGTACACATGTATCTTGCCTACAGCTTTGCACATTTGCATATCACACGTAGATGCCATGTCTATAGGTTTATGCATCCACATAGATATCATGTGTCTAGGTTTATGCATCCATATAGATACCATATCTATAGGAATTTTGCGTCTCCATACGGATACCACGCCAATAAGTAACCAGAAATCCAGACTCTACGCATGCGTTGTTCAATAGGCAAACTTCTTTAAGAACTAACAGTACTCAGATACCATGCTTATAGTATTTCTGCGCTTTCGCTATGCCTATAAAAAGTGTTTAAATTAACGACGCTAGAAAGCATGCCTATAGGAATTATCAATCAAATCTGAATCACCCGTTTTAAGATTAGCACTAATTACAGAACTCGCATCATTCTGTTAAAACTGGCAACTTTCTTAATCAGTTTGTTTCTTTATTCCTGAAACTAGTAGATGCCATGCCTATAGGCCATCACGTAGGCAAACAAGTATGTAGTTAAATTGCACTGGTCTTCGATAAGTTGCAGCCAGGCGAGCCTAATGCGAACTTCTTGCCTGAAAATATGTAATGAACCAGCCTGCCTAACGTTAAGCATAATTTCGACCTAATCAGTACATTTAAGACGTGCTAAACTACATGATTTTCTGTGATTAAAGGAGATTTATCTGAACCTTAATTGTTTTGTGCTCCCATAGCTGCTTTCATGTGTTTTGTTTGACACCTTAGTATTTTAACCTTTTTAAACCTCTGAAAAGCAAAGCTTCTTCCCTTTAGCATTAGTAGTCCTAAAAGCCTCCAGGACTGATAGGTGGGACGGGTAATAGCATGCAATAAGTAAACGAGACTATTTCGCGCTTAATACCTTAACGGGGTGGGAAGGGTAGACATGGAGATGATGATCACACGATAACACTACGCGTACCATTGACTGCCGGTGTTGTGTGGATGATCCATGTGATTTATAAACCTAGGACCCCTTCTCTTATACAACTTTGTTTAATATCAGTAAAATCCTGTCTTTTTCACTACTCAAAACTCCTCCTTAATTTTACTGCAATATGCCTTTTCTTCTAGATTTTTCTTCTTTGTTTATTCAATATATTGATTAATTTTCTGCGTTTAGTCCCCCTTTTAAACAAATTGTAGATCATTTAGACCCTGATTCCCATACTTGTCACGTATTTATTTGCAACCCTTATGTGTAAATTCCTTTGTGTATCTATTTGCATTAAAGTCACAACATAACATGACCGGCAACCACACTAGTGGATCTTGAGGGGTGCCTAACACCTTCGCTTTGAGATAATTTCTAGCCCTTACCCGAACTCTGGTTTTCCAACTCAAAAACCCTTCTTAGTGTCCTAATGCACTCAATCATTAGGCGGCGACTCTTCAATTCCAAAAACCCAATTCCCAAACGGGAATAGAGTTGTCTTCCCGAATGTCGTAAACCCGATTTCGCTTTAGAAAAAGGGGGCGTCGACACCAATTCAGTTGACGGGAAGTGAAGGAGTGCTACTGTCGGTGGACTAGAGTACCTTCTATAGATCCACCTACAATCATAACACGAATGTAGCGCCCCCGGCAAAAGGGACGTCAGTACATTTAAATTGTACTGGTATGTATGAACAAACCTTACCCCAAGTAAAATCAAACAATACACAAGTAACGAACAGTAATAGAATCAACGATCAAATGCACATGAAAGGAACAACCAAAGTCAAACAAGTTTCACAATCTCTCCTTTTCCCCTTTCAACATCATTTCATCACATCAATGATTTCACAACTTTCACATATGTTCATTTCAATAGTGATTTCGATCACTTTTCCACCCTTATTACCTCGGCCACCCTTATTACCTTGACCACCCTTATCACCACAACCCACACCTTATTACTTCATGTTGCGGCGCGCAACCCGATCCCACCGAACAATCACATTTCACACAACAACAACAAATCACAAAGAATTTTCATAACCATCAATACCATTTCCATAATATACAACAGCCTGCATACAATTTAAGTCACAACGATAATTGCCCACGACAAGTCACATACGATATTACCACAGTTGTTTCAATTGCATCAATCATGATTTCTTTCCATCATTTATTACGCAGCTTTTACCACATAAACACATTCACACACACACATTTGGTTTGTTGCCATTTACTTACACCATTATATCGGGAGACTTAACCAACAAAGGTCAAGGCATATCAATTACAAGAATTCACAAATAGTCCACATAGGTATCACATACCAAACACTCGTACACCAAACAAGGTGACTTTACAAAGGTCAAAGTTAGCCATACATACCTAGAATAAAATTTCCCTTTTTACTTCTACTTCGGCTCACCAACTGCTAGTACCGACAATCTAGTTCACAAGTTAGCACATATATCTTAGAATTGAAGTTCACAATTACTACCCGAACTTTTTTAGGTTATCACCCGCTCCTTTTGAAAATCTATACTCCGACCCAATTCTTTTTACTAGATTTTAGGTATTAAAGAACATGCATGTATGTTTTGGACTTTTATTTTCAAGAATCAATGCATAAGAATCCCCTTTTTGTTTAAATCTGAAAACCAATGAAAAAGGGCAGGGTATCTTACCTACAAGAACGGAGATGAAGACAATTGCTTGAAATTTCCCGGCCAGAGTGACTTTGAAGAATCAAATTGATGAAGGTAGGACTTTCTCTCTCAAGAACTCTCTCTTCCCTATCTCTAGTTTGTTCAAAAAATATGTTAAAATGAGGGGTTGGGGTGTTTTATTGAAGAAGGGGTCGGGTTTAAAATTTAGAAAAATAGGAGCCCCGAGTCAGGTATGCGATTGCATTTGTGATCGCAGAGAAGAAATGTGGCCCGCAGAATGGACCGCAAAAGTGCTCCAAGAATCTGACCCTTTTGTCTGGGTTTGCGGCAGAAATGCGGTCCGCATACACATTCTACGGTCGCATAATGCACCGCATAACTGTCCTTTGCAAAATTCCAAGATGATTATGCAACGACTATGCGGTCCGCATATCAGTTATGCGATCGCATAATGGACCACATTTTGACCTCAAATTTGACTAACACACTGACTCACTTTGTGATAGAAATGCGGTCTGCATACTTGATTTGCGACCGCATTCTGGACCGCATAATAGCACTTTTCTGGAAAACTTTGATTTTTTTGATTTTCAAATGCTTACACATTTCTAACACATACTTAGAACTGGGCACTACGAGCTACTAGGTTTTGAGTATAAATTTTCACGGGGCCTTACATCCTCCCCCACTTAAAATCATTCGTCCTCGAATGAGGATTTTGGAAATCAGTTCGTTTTGAAAACATGAAATGCAAACTCCCAATTTTCACTAACTTCCATATTTTTAGAAAATTTTGCCAGAGTTTCCTTTGTAATTAGACTTATCTACTTGTCAGAGAGCCCCAGAAACATATTTCCAAGCACCATTACACTATTCCTATTATCTCTACAACTGGTATTCAATTCATTACCTCACACTCTCACATATTTAATCACTTGTCACATTTTTGCACATAATTTGGTCACTTCAATGAGTCTCATATAGTTCAACCACTTTAATACTCTATATGCATTTCAATTAATCATTACCAATCTACACTACCATTAATCATTCACTTATCACATGAGTTTTTACAAAACTTTCATTTACAAAGGAGGGGTTGCACATGACTCAAATAATCACAACACCTACAATTCTCGCACAACTTGAGGAGTTACAATAGTAAAGCATTTAGGGGAAAATGGGGTATCTTTGCACCAAATTGAACAAAACCTCAGTTTGCTTAGAGATAGGAGTTCGCACGATTACTACTAGACTTATTCAAACAGGTAGGGATATTTTTCTTTCATTTCATTTTCCGCTTCCCACGTGGCATCCTCAACTCGTTGACTTCGCCATAATACTTTAACTGAAGCGATTTCCTTATTTCTCAACTTACAGACTTGCCTATCAAGAATAGCAACCGGAACTTCTTCATATGATAACTCTTAATTAACCACGATAGTCTCAACTGGCACGATGGTGGATGGGTCTCCAACCACTTTCTTTAATATAGACATATGAAAATACAAATTTATGAGGAACAACCATGGGGAAACATCATACTCCTAGTGCGACCTAATGGGAAATGCGCTTACGTACCCTTCATTATCAATTCACATAACATCTACATGGGAAAATTTTTGAGAATAACCAGTTCACCCTCCTGAATTCTAAATCTCTACTCGAACACCCATTCTAAACCTTGATGACCTTCGATGATTACTTTAAAATGTGCTATCATAAACTAGCCATAAAACTACCTATAGAACATATGTGATCACACGGGGATGATCCCCATTTGACATGTTTGGACCTTCAATACCTAATAAATTTAATGCAATGAGGAACACAGAGTTCAAGATTGTGTTGGAGTTATCCAGGAATTCATTAATGCGCTGAGTAGAGTACTTTCTGAGGTTATATGCTAAGGGACATGAAAGTTACAACTAACAATGCTGACATGGTTAATCACTGTGACGACGTCAATTATTACACAAATGAGGCATTGGGGTAAGTAGTACATTGGCAATAGGAATCACCAAGGAGGAATATTCAAGTACATGACCCAGTCGTTTCCTAGAGTGAAGGGAAAATCAATTCATACTCTGGTACCTTGAATACGATATGGGATTCATAATACATGAAGTGGAATTACACTCCTGACGTTAGCTGACACAAGGAATCTATACCATAAGCTCATGAGGATGACAATGAAGTTAAAACACTTATGAGATTATCATAACTCAAACAGCTTAACCCTCCCTGACAATTGACCCTATATGAGAGAACTAAAGGTACGACAGCTTGTCTTCCAAATCAATATGCTCATGATATGTGCAAAAATCTCAAGGCAGCGAATCTCCCCCTCTCACGAGTAGAACCATATAGCTAAGACATCTAAATGTTAGGATGAAATCATGTATTGGTTAGAGGCATTCTAATGGTTAATCATGATGCTTCGGGGAGAAAGACAAATGACACTCCTATTCACCCAAGGAGGTGTAATACCAAGGGTAGCAAAACTCCCCTCACATGAAAATGATATAGTCAATTATTCTAGAAGTCGAGTGAGAAGAAGGCCACGTAACCCATCCAATCCAACCCATTTAAGACTTTGGAAAAAGGGGACGCACTTTGGTTTGAAATCAGGGCAATTTCAGCCTGAGCTTAAAGGAAAATCATTAATTTTGAAACCCATGAGACAAGCCCTCGTAGTCCTAGAAAATCGATAACAATGGCGAGAAAGTACTTAAAACCATTACGAGTTGGTATAAAAACAAGGCCTCAAGGTGCCCACATGTATATGTTTGAAGGAATGAGACGTCTTAATGCATTTATCGGGGAAAAGTAACCTAGGTTATCTAGTCACATGGACAAGTGGAGCAGGTAGATGATTGTTTAGGAGAACATCTCATAAGGAGTGCAAGCAATATCTTTTTATCCTAACAAAAGGAACATGTCCCCATCCTTAATGTTATAAGACTTCACCTTTGATGCCATGAAACATAAACGAATTTTACGATGAGAGTTATCAAATGAAATAGATAGTAGGGTAGCAAAACTAATGAGCACCACTTGGAACCAACGAGCTTAAACCAAGTTGAAGACATTAGAAGTCTGTAGGAAAGGAGAAATTTGCCCACTCTCGGGGCGCTTGTAGAGTACATAAAAGAAAAAAGAGGCGAATTTAATCGAATCATATAGGTGGATAACTAGTCGAGATGTTGAGATAATATCGCATTGAAGATTACGGGTGAACGACACATGATGCAAGACAAATGAAAGAAAGTGAGAGAGCCTTATGGAAGTAACCTTTACATTGTAACATGTAACCACTAGGAATGGTGGTAGTATAAAGCGATTACGAGAAGCTACATTTCTGAAAGAAGATCTCTGTATGAAGTCACGTGATGTATAGCTCTAGAATTCAAAATAATCCAATTATGTTTAGCAACTCAACTTCATAATGAAGCACTACAACACATTTTTACACAACCAGCTATTACAAGCCACATTGGGAGATGCTATAAGACTTGACTGAGAGAAAGGCTTTGACATATGAATGTGTTACTAGGTGTATTTCTCCTTGGCCAACCCAAAACCAAAAGGCGAGACTTAGACTGATAAGCAGGTCGTTGGACTAGCACAAGTGTAGATAATCCATTATCGGAAAGAGATCA
>NW_017682456.1:0-1161 GCF_001879085.1 Nicotiana attenuata | reverse complement strand
AATACTTGCCGGTAACAAGGCTCCGGCTATACCTTACACAAATACCAAAAATAAGACTCCGGGAAGAAAAGCGGCATGAGCCACGCAGGGCCCCGAGAGGAAAGGGGCTCACCAATTCAGCTGACGGGAAGTGAAGGAGTGCTACTGTCGGTGGACTGGAGTACCTGCTATAGATCCACCTACACACATAATACGAATGTAGCGCCCCGGCAAAAGGGACGTCAGTACATTTGAATTGTACTGGTATGTATGAACAAACCTTACCCCAAGTAAAATCAAACAATACACAAGTAACGAACAGTAATAGAATCAACGATCAAATGCACATGAAAGGAACAACCAAAGTCAAACAAGTTTCACAATCTATCCTTTTCCCCTTTCAACATCATTTCATCACATCACTGATTTCACAACTTTCACTTATGTTCATTTCAATAGTGATTTCGATCACTTTTCCACCCTTATTACCTCGGCCACCCTTATCACCACAACCCACACCTTATTACTTCGTGTTGCGGCGCAACCCGATCCCACCGAACAATCACATTTCACACAACAACAACAACAAATCACAAAGAATTTTCATAACCATCAATACCATTTCCATCATATACAACAGCCCGCATACAATTTAAGTCACAATGATAATTGCCCACGACAAGTCACATACGATATTACCATAGTTGCTTCAATTGCATCAATCACGATTTCTTTCTATCATTGGTTACACAGCTTTTACCA
Organism: Nicotiana attenuata; assembly: GCF_001879085.1. NCBI lineage: Eukaryota > Viridiplantae > Streptophyta > Magnoliopsida > Solanales > Solanaceae > Nicotiana > Nicotiana attenuata. Next base: position 420 of record NW_017682456.1, on the reverse strand, counting down.
CATAAATACATTCACACACACACACACACACTTAGTTTGTTGCCATTTACTTACACCATTATATCGGGAGACTTAACCAACAACGTTCAAGGCATATCAATCACAGGAATTCACAAATAGTCCACATAGGTATCGCATACCCAATACTCGTACACCAAACAAGGTGACTTTACAAAGGTCAAAGTTAGCCATACATACCTGGAATCGAATTCCCTTTTTACTTCTACTTCGGCTCACCAGCAGCCTAGTACCGACAATCTAGTTCACAAGTTAGCACATACTATCTTAGAATTGAAGTTCACATAGCTACCGAACCTTATTTAGATTATCTAACCGCTCCTTTGTCAAATCTATACTNTACCCAATTCTTTTAACTAGTATTTAGTATAAAAGTAAACATGCTAATGTATGTTTTTCAAA
>NW_017682455.1:0-9849 GCF_001879085.1 Nicotiana attenuata | reverse complement strand
AGCAAACCTGCCCTTAGCTTCAATCTGATGGGGCATGATGCATTAATATAGGATTCCTTTATGTTCTATCTGCCCCAGTTTCATACAATTCGGGCTTGAAGTGATCTCAAAATTCCTTCACTTATTTCCCTCAAATGTCCCTACATCTTCAAATTTGTTTCATTGCCTCATGAGTAAACTGACTTTTTAAGACCAGGCTGAAAATTTTGCATGCATGTCATGTCACTAGAACCAGCATGAAAAGAACTGTAAAAGGAGAAGAGAACTAAACAAAAATGACTAGAAATGGCAGAAATAGAGAATTGCATTGGACAGACGGTGAAAGGGTTTAAACAACAAAACAAGCAACATAAACTGGGGTACAACCCTAAAACAAACCTAGATAACACTAAATGAGATACTACGACTAAAGGAACTAGACAAAATAAAAGGATAGAAGGGTTTGAGTCACAAGACAATATTCGGATTACGACCCTGAAATAACCCGGACAACAGAAATGAGAACAAACTAAGCCACCAAGCTCCTCTCCGACTGATCGAGCAATGGAGCGTCTTTCCAATTACCAAGCACAGTATCTTAGCCACTGAATTCTGCATCACCAATACTAGGAATTTCACAAGTTTTCATCACATTGTTCTTAACAAGTTGCTTTTGGGTTCCTTTTGCCGGCTCGTTCTCAAGATCAACCTCTGATAGCACTGAAAGCTTAGTAACACGTGGGCCTCCGAGGCTCCCAGAAGAATTCTCACATTCCTTTTCAAAATAAATCACACCCACCATGTGCGTCTCATTATGCACAGGCGATGGACTTTGGCTGGTGTCTGCTGCATCTGGATTTTGTACGACAATGTCACCTTCATCAATAAGCTTCTGAATTGCTTTCTTCAGATTCCAACACTTCTCTATGTCATGCCCCGAGACGTCTGAGCAATATGCGCACCTTTGAGAAAAATCAAACTTCTTTGAGAGAGGGTTTGGCATTTTTATCTGAATCGGCTTCAACATGCCCAATTCCTTCAACTTTTGGAACAAACTGGCATATGTGTCTCTAATAGGGGTGAAAGCCTTTTCTTTTTTCAGCAACCTCTCATTCTTAAATGCTTGATTGGGCCAGAAACCTGATCCAGGGGGTTTTCGGTATGCTCGTGGGGGTGGATAGGCATTTTGTGGAGTTGGGTACTGGGAAAGTGATGTACGATTTTGGGAGTTCTGTGGAGAGAAGTGGCATTGGGGAGGATCATCTGGTGCACAAGGATATCCACGGGGACGATGTCGAGGCTGGAAGTGTTGATCGGGAAAGCCCATCAGATCATCTTTTCTGTTTCTCTTTCTTCCACCCGAGCTTACTGGGATGTTCTGAATGTCTTTTGAACAACTCATGATTTCGCCTGACTTGATTCCCTCTTCTACTAACTCCCCCATTTTTAACACATCATTGAAAGGCTTTCCCAAGGCCGGGGTCAAATGACTGAAGTAGGTGAGCCCCTGGGCTTGTAGGAAAAGCTCAACCATTTCTTCTTCACCAATCGGGGTATTGACTCGAGCAGCTTGCTCCCTCCATCTGAGCCCAAACTCCCTAAAGCTTTCCTCCGGCTTCTTTTCTATTCTAGATAGGGAGGAGTGGTCTGGTGTAACGCCTGATTTGTATTGAAAGTATCGAACAAAATCTTGAGCCATGTCGCCCGGTGTAGGCCATTTACCGACATCTTGACGATTATGCCATTCCAAAGCTGCCCCAGTCAAGCTCTCACTGAAATACGCCATCAACAAATCATCTTTCTCGCCAACACTTCTCATTTCACTGCAATAATCCCTCAAATGGGCTACCGGATCTCCACACCCATCATACAAGTTAAATTGTGGCACTCTAAATCCCGCGGGCAGGCGAACGTTAGGGGACACAGATAGTTCTTTGCAAGCCATGCTACCCTGGTCTCCCATTCCTTGCCTGTTCTTCAAGGACTGTTCTATGCCTTTCAGCCTCCTGGGTATCCCATCTTTCCCGTTCTCTTCCTGTGACTTTTTCATTTTCAGCATGAAGCTCATCCCGGGAGCTCTTCTTGTACGAATCAAGAACCTTGTGGGCAACCTTTGAGGGGTAATATTGGGCATCATGGGCTTTGAGTGGGTATTCATTGTTGGGAATAGCGGATATGACAGGAGGGCAATTTTGGGGAGAAGAGATACTATGGTGGTTGAGAAAGCTGTGATAAGCGGGTGTATCTGGAGAGTATGGAGGATCATCCGGCACCATGACCGGAGTTTGGATAAGGGTAGCATCTAGGAAGCTAGGTGGTGGGGGTGGTGCCTTCCCAGTCATCCAGGCCTGATACATGTCCGTCATGTGTTGTCTTAACATCTTTACCTCTTCATCCACCCATTGTCATGTTCAACCAACTGCTTTCGGGCCCCGGTATCAACCAACTCAGTTATGTTGTTGCCCACCATTGCCTTTGGACTTTATGCTGTGGAGAGGAGTTACTACTTCGGGAACCACAAACCAACCACCTTTCTGTACTGAATTGTCAACAACCAACTTGTTAGTGATTAGAGCTTAACAGACAGGCAACCGCACATTTGGGGAATGAATGCACCTAAGCAGTTAACTGTTCCTATTATGCATTTGATCGGTTGCTTGCGTCTTCCCGGTTCCTTATTTCCATTTGCAACTTCCCTTTTCTCTTTTTCCCTTCTTTTTTTTTCTTTTCATTCTTTCCTTTGCCCTCTCTTTGTTTTTATTCTCTCATTTTTCTCTCTTATTTTGCCATTGTTTCCTCCTCACGGTTTCTTATTTTCTCTCTTTTCCTTTTCTTTTTGCTCTTATTTTTCCTCTCTTTTTCCTTGCCTCTTTTTTTATCACTCTTTTTTTCTTTCTTTTGGTTATGGTCGAATCCTATGGAGATGGCCTACGTATCATGACCCCGCATGAATCAAACCGAGTGTAGTTCTGGGGGATAAAATAAATAATAAAATATTTTGGGATTTTCAAATAAGAATAAAATGTTTTGATTACAACGACTCATCCTACCAAATTTTTACCATAAAAACCAACAGGCTCAAAAAGGAAACTAACAGGAGGAAAATCAAGACTCATTTTGACTCAAAAGGTTATCACTATTTTTTCAAAATTTTCATAAAAATATCCGTCTTTGCCAATACGGCCTTTCAGCACCTCGAGGAAGAAGATTTTAAGGCTGTGTTCGCTAACCGGCCAAAAAATTTAAAAATGACCAATGGTGGTTGTTCTTGCAAAAACAGCCTTCCGGCGCCCTTTTAGGGACATTCGGCTATTTTTGACAAGAATGGCATCACCTTACTTATTTACAATAAAAATAAAATTTTGTTCTTTTTGGGCTAGTTTTGCAAAAAGGGAAGTTGGACCCGATGAGGGTTGCCTACGTATCTCACGCCCTATGAGAATCAAACTGGCGTAGTTCGGGCAGCTTTGACACATTTGAAGGGACACAGTGTTTGACTCTTTTGAAATAACTCTCTTTTTTTGGAAAATTTTGGCAGAGTTTCGGGATGTTTTCAAATACCGGGTTTTTCTTTAGAACCGGGCTTTATTTCTTCCCTACATCACTCTTGGTTTTTCTTTTGCAGGCGTGTCAGGAAACAATGTGAAGTCACCCCTATTTCGCTGTCCAGGGAGCTGTTGACTAATGACCTAAAAAATGCGTGACGTTTGGGAAGCATGAGCAACCCTCTATTTTCCCTAGCCGATCAGCATGTAAGCCGAAACAAATAAATGTTCACATAGCACATAGAATGCATCAGGATGGTCTGTTATTTTGGGCACACCTGTCCTAGACGGACCCAACCCCTGTGTTGAGTCTCCTAAGTCAAATGCACATGATGCAAACAAACGTTCCTACTAGGGATCCGGCATGAGATCTTGTTATACTAGGTTTAAATCCTGGGGTTTTGGTCTAGACTTGGGTACTTGAGCGGACAACTGGGGCCGAGGAGGGGGCGACGTACCGGGAGCACTAAAGTCTGCCCGGCCTTGCCGCTTGCCCAGCCTCGCTCTATTTGGTATAATCTCTACAGAAAAAGCGGACTACGCGAACGTATGTACCATTTTCAGAAGACTCAGATGGGTGGCGTAAGAAGACAGTTATATACAATTCAAACAATATTAAAGCGGTAAACAGATAGCACAAAAGGTTCACAGAATACAATATTATGAACAATAAATAAAGCCAAGTAAAAATCATGAAACAAGCTCGAATTCTTGAACCCTGAACCAGAGATTCTGGGTTCTTGTCCCTAGCAGAGTCGCCAGAGCTGTCACACCTCCTTTTTTACCTACACCCCCGGAAGAGGGTATAATAAAGGGAGTTTTTCCAATTAAAGGACAATCGAAACGGGATTCATTTTATTAAAAGATTCAGAGTCGCCACTTGGGAGATTTATGGTGTCCCAAGTCACCGGTTCAAATCCCGAATCGAGGAAAGGATTGACTCTGTATTACAGTCCGCGAACCAGAAATCCGGGTAAGGAATTCTGTTAACTCGGGAGAAGGTGTTAGGCATTCCCGGGTTCCGTGGTTCTAGCACGGTCGCTCAACTGTTATAAATGGCCTATTATCTGATTTTAGCACATGTTTTAGCCTATGGTGCAATTTTAAATCTTTAACCGCTTTTATTCATTTTTTAAAGAAAATTGCAACGTCATTTCAAATATGTCTTGAACCACGTCACATTAATGCACCCGCAGTCCGCAACACATTTATATAACATCGTTGAGATTTGGATTTGGGTCACATAAATGTGCACCCGAGTTTAGGAAGGTAATATTATTAAAATAATGCGTCTAAAGCAACTATGCATTTGCAACTTTGCGAGGGCCATGAAAATCTATTAAATGGCACGCCTCGAATTATAAGGATCAAACAAGATTGATTAAACGAGGGCCATGCAATTGTCATTTTTTTTGGCATGTCACACCTTGATTCTAATTTTAAAGGCATACTGTTCATATAGTTAGTCAATTAAGAGCAGAAAAATCTAGTCATTCAACTACCACCAAATGCTTAAATAATACATGATGCGTCATCGTTCAAGGAATATTCAAGAGCTGTATATATGGCACACAGAAAAGGAATCCAAATGTTTAAATATCAAATAATAAAAATTCATAATGTGAAGAACCCAATATCTGGCGATTCAAGCACATTTCATATTTGAACAAAAGCACAGTAATGACTAAGAAACACAAATAAAAGCTTAGTACCACCGATAGATCCAATTACTTTTCTTCTGAGTTTGCGATTACTGCTTGCGTTGATATTTTATGCGTTCATGCTTGTCTAATTTCAGATCCATATTATTGAATAAGACAAATTCATTTCAACCAAAGCCGTGGATGGACATGTAATAGCAGTAAAATTAGAAAGATAATGTATAAGAACTGATCTCACTGTTAAAGTCCTTTAAAACTGATTAACGAACACAAAACCAGCAACAAAACGCGATCGAAGACTTCGAACGCCGACCTCGAGAGAACCTCGTCGAACAACGGCTAACAGCGACCTCGACGCTCACCGGAAAGCTCAGACCAAATCAGAAAACAGACCTGACTAACTCCATGGCATTAGCTCCTAATCTGGAGTTATCTCTTGGCTTTTATGCGTCTGTGTGTCGTGGTGTATGTGTGTGTGTGTGAAGGTGAAGCTCGCCGGAGATGGGGTCATTTTGGGTTGCTGCGTTCTTGTCCGAAGATGGGGTGTGAGGAAGACGATAATACAGGGGTGGGTCGTTTCTTTGGTGTTATGCGGTTGTCTCTACTGTGTCTAGCCTCCTGTGATGCCTAGCTTCATTGTGTGTATAGGTATTAGAGCTTTTGTTTCAATGAAGAAGATGGAGGGTCGTGGAGAAGACAGAGTCGGGGGGGGTGGGGTTTTCTCTGAAAAGCTGCGCTCAGATCTCTTTTTTTTCCAGTCCCCTTTTGGCTGATTAGCCTTAGCTTTTGTAGTTGTAGGGTCTAGGGTTATATTTTGTGTTTTTTGCTCATTAGTCCCTAGGTCTAGGTCCTTAGGGTCTTTTTTATTTGTTTTTGTTTCAAAGAAGAGTCTAGAAGGGTCCCTGGGCTTAATGGACTAATCCGAATTGGGCCAACAAATGGGCTCTAAAACTCTTAAAATTGTGATCCAACACCTTAATTGACTCCTTTTAAAATAAAATAAAAATACTACACAATGCAAAAGCTAACATGAAACTATTATATAATTTTTGTATTTTCAAGATTATGTAAAGGTAAAAAATAAGGTACTATTTTTGTATATTTTTTATTTAAATTTATGAAAGATACGTAAGCTAAAAATATTTTTTGTAATTTTCCATTTTTATGACGAAAATAAAGGAAAGAAGTCAAAAATAGTTGAAATAGCTATATCAGGCCTAAATTAAATATTTACATGCTAAAATATAAAAAAACTTGGGGAGGGTCAAAAATCACATGTCTACAATAACAAGTAAGCAGATAGAGGTCTCAATAGAAGGGGATTGACACATAATGTTGCAAGTGAATTGAAAGTTTGAAGAAAAATAAAGAAAGCAGAAATTTTGAGGAAATGGTTTAAACAATTCTGAAAATAAACATAAACAAGTAAAGGGAAATGGGGTCCTAGGTTTATAAATAATATGGATCACATCAATGCAATACCCGGCAATCACTCCTCAGAAGAGGGGCTGCACGTGGTATTAGCGCACCGGTCATCATGTCCATATCTACCCTTTCCACCCCGTTAAGGTATTAAAATGCAGAATAGTATTGTTACTTATTGCATGCTATTACCCGTCCCAATCCTATCAGTCCCGAAGGCGTTTGGGACTACTAGTCCTAAAAGGGAAGGAGATTGGGGCTTTTCAGAGTTTGAAAGGATAAAATTCTAATGCGACAAACAAAAACACATAAAGCAGTTAGGGGAAACATATAGCAGTTTAAAGGCTCAAACGGGCCTCCTCACTAAAAGCAAATTGTCTAGCATGACTTCAGATACTGGTTTTAGTCTGAATTAAATTTAGCGTTAGGACAGGCTGCTTTATCACATATTTCTCAAATGAGAAGTCCGAATTAGGCCTTGTCTGGTTGTACTTTATTAAGGACTGACACAGTTAATCAATTACCCACCGGCTTGCCTAGGTGGAAGTATACTGATTTTTAAAGAAGGGTTACTGATTTTAGAACCAACTAAATTCTGCAGATATTAAACAACATTGCTACTGATTTTAGACTTATAGATGAAATAGCCGAATCAGATTCCAACGGCTGCTCCTATAGGCATGATTTCTAAGCATTATTGATTTTAAAAACGATTATCGGGATGCAAGAATCCTATAGGCATGGTATCTAGGATGCAACTTGTTATTATTTTAACCTAGAGACTGTTTGCCTGATGACAGATGTATATGCAGAAGTGCAGAAAACCTATAATCATGATTTCTATATGCAGAAACTTATAGGCATGGTCTCTATATGTATTGATGCAACAACTTATAGGCAAGATTTCTAATGTAGTAATGTAACAACTTATAGGCAGGATTTCTACACGAATGTATAAGTGCAGAACTTATAGGCATGGTCTCTATATGTATTGATGCAATAACTTATAGGCAGAATTTCTAATGCAGCAACGAAGCAACTTATAGGCAGGATTTCTATATGATATGCATAAGTGCAGAATAGTAATTCCTATGAGCATGCTGTCTACCCATATGCATACATAAGTGACCCTCCCCTTTTCTACTAGAACCCCATAAGTTATTACAAAAAATTACAAACCAAAATGAATCAGAAAAAATAAAATTACATTAGAAATTTAAGCTATAACCAAACAGCCTAATTCAGACTCAAGGTCTAACAATATGAGATAAACCAACTTCCAGGATCAGATTTCCAAAGCCTTTCTCTTATTTGGGATGCGTCAAAGTTCCCAAGAGCCTCAAGGGGATTCCGGGTAGTGCTTACACCCCAAATACATTGCAGAATTAGATTATAGTGCAGTGTGGAAGGGCTAGCCCTCGAATGTCCAAGTGCAGGAGGAACTCAAGGTCCCAAAGCAAGGCTCTTAGGAGGGGGGTAGAACTTAAAGTCTAGGAGTAAGTGTAAGTGCATAGAGGGAAATTAGGGAAGGCCATGGCAGGCTGGTGGTCATGCCCAGCAATTAGGAGTGCTGGCACACCCCTGACCAGCCTGTTAGCCAAAGTTGGGAGTTAGGATCCACTGAGGATCAGGTTCAGACCTAAGCAGCAACTTGGATGCTGTCAGGCCATGAACCTTAACTCAAACACATAGAAGGGAGTGGGGGTATGGGAAATTCATAACAAACAGCAGATGCAAAGAGAAAGTAGCATATTCAATTACAAAACATGAACAGCAAAGTAAACAAGAATGTTGAAACTATAAAGTAAACACATAGGGGTGAGGCAGAAAAGTTAAATTAGAACATACCAGTTTCAGGGAAAACAAACAAGTAAAACCGCAGTCTTGAAAAGCCAAGTTGTCAAGCAAACAGTTCCAAAAGATCTCAAAAAAGAACAAAATGTTGAAATTGCAAGTGAGTAATGGATGCTCGAGTATTGAACTCAAAGAAGTATTGTAAGTGTGTGAGTAATGTAAGTAGAAAGTGTTGAACTGAAGGTTCCAGGTCTGTAAGTGCAGAAGGGTCGTTCCCTTTTATAGTGCAAAAAACAAGTAAGAAAAGGTAGGGAAATAACATTGAAATCAATCTCCCTTTAATTAAGGGATTCTAATTTCCAACGGGTAAAAGACAATTAAGGAAAGAGTTAATCAGAAATTTTTTTCCCAAGCAGTACAATAAAGGGTAAATACATAGAAGTTATTTAAGGCAAAAGTCCAATGGTACACGGTTTGAAAAATAAGGAAAGGGAATCAATCAAACAGCCAGTAAAATAGAAGTTACAGGCATTTACTCGAATGAACCAAGTCAGGAAAGGGGCAGAGAAAGGTTTAATTTAAAGGAAATCAGTAACAATCAATTAGATCCCATTAAAGGAATTCAGAATCAATTAGTAGTTGGCAAAACCCTTTTTGAAAGAAGAAACTTCTCATATATAAAGCAGACAAATAAAATAAAAAAGTCGTCATGTTACTTAGAAAAATAGTCTAACATTGAAAGGTTCAGAATCATAAGCAAAGGGATACAAGTTCAGTTTGTGGACTCACAATGAGTCTGAGAGTCCAGGGTCCCAAATTGGAACCCTAACTCGAACACAAAATCAAAATCGCCAAAGGAAACCCTAAATACTGGGGTTTCAAATCGAATCAGGAATAGAGATGCGAAGGCGAGTCGTTAAAACAGACTCAGAGGTCTCTTTCAGAGACTTATGAGAAACAAACAGACATGATACAAAGAAAGAAAGCTGACTCAAGATCATGAAGAACATGTTTGAGAAAACTCGGAACTTAAACAAGTTCAGAAGAAAGAGGTGATACAAACTTAAACAAAAGTAGATGAAACATGTTTAGCAAGAATACGAACAGAGTTTAGTAAAACAAAAATCAAAGGACTCAACGGTAAACACATATAGTAAAAGAGTAAAGAAAACATAACAAGGATTAACATATGAGCACAGGAGTAACATGTATAGTAGAAAAGAAAAGTAAAAAGACAGTACATGCGTAGTAAGAAGAAATCACACGAGCATGATATAGACAAACACACATAAAGAAAAGAAGAAGAAGAAGAAGAAGAAGAAGAAGAAGAAGAAGAAGAAGAATCAGAAAGATTTTTTTTGAAAAATCCTTTCAGAAACCCTAAATCGAAGACAAACGATTTTGAAAAGGGAATTTGGGGAAAACACTTTACATGTCAAGTAAAGCAT
>NW_017682454.1:6860-9850 GCF_001879085.1 Nicotiana attenuata | reverse complement strand
ATAAAGCAATAGGGGCCTTCCTGGCTCGGGCGGAACCAAGACTGGTGGCGTTGATAGGTATTCCTTGATTCTGTCGTAGGCTTTCTGACAATCGTCGGTCCATCTAGTAGCAGCGTCTTTCTTTAGCAATTTAAAAATGGGTTCACAAATGACTGTGGACTGGGCTATGAACCGGCTGATATAGTTGAGTCTTCCCAAGAAACTCATCACGTCCTTCTTGTTCTTTGGCGGTGGCAATTCTTGGATGGCTTTGATCTTTGATGGGTCCAATTCTATCCCTCGACGGCTCACGATGAAACCCAGTAGTTTTCCGGCAGGAACCCCGAATGCACACTTGGCGGGATTCAGTTTCAGATTATACCTTCTCAGTCTATTGAAGAACTTTCTCAGATCTTCCATATGATCAGTGGCTTTCTTGGATTTGACGATGACGTCGTCCACATATACTTTGATCTCCTTGTGTATCATGTCGTGAAAGATAGTAGTCATGGCTCTCATGTAGGTGGCGCCAGCATTCTTCAACCCAAATGGCATCATTTTGTAGCAATACATTCCCCACGGCGTGATGAAAGCCGTTTTCTCTGCATCCTCCTCATCCATCCATATTTGATGATACCCGGCGAAACAATCAACAAAAGACTGCAACTCATGCTTGGCACAGTTGTCGATAAGAATGTGTATGTTTGGCAATGGGAAGTCGTCTTTGGGACTGGCCCGGTTGAGATCCCAGTAGTCGACACAGATTCTGACCTTCCCGTCCTTCTTTGGTACTGGCACGATGTTGGCTAACCATGTCGGATATTCCACTACCCTGAGAACCTTGGCTTTGACTTGCTTAGTCACCTCTTCTTTGATTTTCAAATTCATGTCGGGTTTGAATTTCTTGAGCTTCTGCTTTACTGGCGGACAAGTCAGGTCTGTTGGTAGTTTATGAGCTACAATGGATGTGCTGAGGCCAGTCATATCATCATACGACCAGGCAAATATGTCCTCATACCCTTTCAAAAATTCTGTATATTCTTCCTTTTCTGATGGTGACAGGTGAACACTGATGCGAGTTTCTTTGACGGTCTCTGTATCTCCCAAATTAATGACCTCAGTTTCTTCCAGGTTGGACTTAGGTCTGTTCTCAAAATTCTCAACCTCTCTAACGACCTCTTCAGGTATTTCATCTTCTTCTGAATTTATGTCCTTTTGTTGCGTTGTTTTGTTGCAAGTCACAGTCGTTGGTTCATCATCTAGATAAGTAATAGTAATGCTGTATAAAATAGAGTAAATGATGGAGAAAATAATAAGCGAGATATATATGATAAAATGAAATGCTTTGATTGAATCCATAATTGTTTTGAACATTGGAGCTCTTATTTTCGAAATTAAAAATGTGGAAAGAAGATCAACTAGCAGAAAATAATGATGATGCATAGTGCTTTTGTTTAGCCTTGCTACCCCGAAGCCTTCCGGGCTCTGGTGGTTCTGATAGTCTAGTTATTGAGATGTGCCCTTCTGCTTAAGATGATCATGCCAGAGTGCACGAACTAACCTTTGCGGAAGGGGAATAAAACAAAAAGTAAAAACAAAAAGGTAACAAGTTAATAAAGATTATGAGGAGAAAACGTTGCGATATTTAAACACATAGTGCAAGAATATAAATCGTGTCCTAATTTGGGTGCCTCGTTGTGCCCGAGGTAGGCCTAGCGACAAGTTGATTCGGAGAACTTATAATGCTAAATGCCTCATTTTATTGATAAAAATAAGACGAATCCCAAAATGACGCTAAAATTGCGGAAAATAAAATGTTACTAATGGTCGTGGGCCTTATTACATTAAAGCAAAAGAAAGACTCCTAACTACTTGGTCCCAGAAGGACCTTCCCCAGATTTGGCATCTTTGGCTCCATCGGACAGCTCCACCAGCTCGCACAGTCCTAGCAGCAAGTAAGCTCTAGCCAAGTGTCCCCCTTCGCTTCCCTCGGCATTCTGGCAGTGAAGGTCTTCCCACCAGCTTAGCAACCTTGGATGAATGTTGGTTACCATGTCGAATCTGGGGACTTCGTGCCTCATTTTCTGCAAAACAAAAGGGTTAAGACCATACCCCCCACCTGACTCGACTATTTAAACCAATAATTAGCATAACAAGCATTTAGTTCTCCAAATAAATGCACAAAACATGGAGGTGTCCGTTTGGGTCTCAAGGAAACCCGGTGGACTTTGGACAACGCTATCCTAATGAGTCATTATGTGGACAACATAACTGACTCGGCTAGGTTTGACCATGATGCATGTACAGTTTAAACGGAGTAAGGTTTCTATTGGGGTATTAGACAGGTACCCTTCGGACAACTCAAGAGGAAAAGGCACGGAACCGTCGACTGCACCGCTGATCGACTGGTTTTACAGCAAATATGCCTTTGCCAAATTTAGTGGGTGATAGTATTGGAAGAGCGCAACAGCTCATTATAAGCGTTGCTATAGTATTTGTTTGGCACGAGTGGAATATGATGTTGAAGATGCAGTTTACAAGAATGAAACATATTGACATGTATTTTCACGTTCATACAATAAAGTTTACAATAATTGCTCAAAAATTACAACGGTATTGATGGAAAGCGGTAAATGAAAGTAATTAAAGAAAAAGAAACAAAAGAAACAAGTCAGTTTCAAATAAAGGCATTAAACAAAAGCAATAAAAGAAAGCAATAAAGTCACATATAGCATGCAATGGTAAAAGCCTAAAGAATCCCCAGTGGAGTCGCCATGCTGTCGACGCCCCCTTTTTCCTTGCGGAATCGGGTTCACGACATTCGGGAGGACAACTCTATTCCCTTGCGAGAATTGGGTTTTTGGAGTTTGAAGAGTCGCCACCTAATGATTATAGTGCATTAGGACACTTTAAGGAAGAATTTGAGATGAAGAACCAGAGTTTGGGTAAGGGCTAGAAATTATCTCGAGGGGAAGGTGTTAGGCACCCCTCAAGATCCACTAGTGTGGTTC
>NW_017682454.1:0-3280 GCF_001879085.1 Nicotiana attenuata | reverse complement strand
AGGTAGGGTTTTAGGTACTTTTGAATTAAAAAAGGAAAGGGAAGAGGAGAGCCGTTGATCTAAAGGATCAACGGCTGGGATTAAACGGGTTAAATGGGGGAACGGGTTTGGGTATGATAGAAAGGGTATGGGTCGAGTAGACGTGTTAATTGGGCTGGGTAATTGGGTTTTTAAATTGGGGCTGAGATGGAATGCCAAATTGGCTAAAATTGAAATGCAATAAGGCCAAATTGTAAATAGCCAATTTTCCCCTTTTAATTTTATAAAAATGGTAATACTGATTTTAAAAACAAATTAAACGTACTGGATAAATAAGTATTATATAAATATTAATTAAAAAAATATTGGGACTAATTATATAAACGTAAAATGTCATAAATCACAAGATGGGCTATAATTGCAATTACATGCAATTTAGCTTTAAAAATACCAAACAAATTTGTAAAAATATACAAAAAATTACCTTAATTATATTTTGGTGTAAATATGAGAATGAAATAAATTATTCACCAATAATGATAGTTTTGGGAATAATTATTGGATTTTGTTGTATTAAAATAGGCAATAAATTGATTTAAAATAAGTAAAAATACCAAAACTCTTGGGAATGCTTATACATGTATATGCTATTTTGAGGATATTTTGAGTACATATAAATACTTAGGGAAAAATTGGGTATCAACACCCCTTACGGCCCAAGCGCAATAATAAGCTATCTCGTGGCATCAACTAGGCCCTCGGCCTCATATCAATATCAATACAATCCCGCTGCGGCGCGCAGCCCGATCCCAAACTCAGTCCAAAATAACATAAGCCCCTCGGGCACATTAATATAGAAATATTCAGCCCAAACTTCATTAAAAATATTAATTAAGTTTCAAGTCTAAGAAAAGGTGGTTGAGTTTGCAAAATAGTATTAAATACTAGGACTGAGTTCAATGATATGTAAAAATGGTAAGAAACCAGTAATAACAATCCTTGAAGGATTCAATCAATTGGCACGAAGCCCAAATATAGCAATCAGCTCAATTAAAATGATAATAAGTGAATTTCAGTCAAATACGCAATATATTCATCTACCGGGACGGACCAAGTCACAATTCCCAACGGTGCTCTACCCCACACTCGCTACCCGGCATGCAAGTCACCTCAATATAGCACTACGATGTGCAAATACGGGGTTTCAAACCCTCAGAACATCATTTACATCTATTACTCGCCTCAAACCGGCCAAAATCCTAGCTCGCTATGCCCTTGCCTCTCAAATCGACATCCTTGTGCGTCGAATCTGATCAAAACCACAACGAACACGTCACAATATGCCAATGGAACAATACCCAATCGAAAACAATCGAAAAATAGCAAAAATCTCGAAATTAGCAAAACCCGAGCCCCGGACCCACTTCTCGAAAATTAGAAAATTTAACATCAACGAACTCCTTATCTCGCCACGAGTCTATACATATAAAGATTACCAAAATCGGAGTCCAAATGACCCCTCAAATCCCCATTTTAACTCTCTTAAGTTTCAAGCCCTAACCTCCATTCTAACTCCTTAATTCCTTAGTTTTTCAGTCTAAATTCATGTAATAACACCTTAGAATTGTGTTTTATACTCAGAAATCCTTACCTCAAAGAAGTCCCTTGATTTCTCTCTTCCAACTCGCCCAAATTCTCCAAGTCCAAAGTGAAAATATGAAACCCCTTTGAAATTTCGTGAAGATGAAATTTAATAGCACTGACCAGTCATTTTTGCATCTGCGGCTCCCTAGCCGCATCTGCGACTCCCGC
This sequence comes from Nicotiana attenuata, assembly GCF_001879085.1. Lineage (NCBI taxonomy): Eukaryota > Viridiplantae > Streptophyta > Magnoliopsida > Solanales > Solanaceae > Nicotiana > Nicotiana attenuata. Next base: position 1,489 of record NW_017682454.1, on the reverse strand, counting down.
TTTTGCGGTCAACAGGTTGCTTCTGCTGAAATAACCGCTTCTGCGGTCGGAACCCCGCACCTGCAGCTTCCGCTTCTGCGGACCAAGCTCCGCATTTGCGAATTCCTTTAAATCTCCAAAATCCGCATCTGCGGTCATTTTGTCGCATCCGCGACTCCGCAGATGCGGTCACCCAATCCGCACCTGCGGTCCTCCCCGTTCTGCGACTCTCCACTCGCTCCTGCGGTCCCATTTCCGCAGGAGCGGAAATACCAGAAGCAGCAGCAAATTCTTAAGTTTTACAAGCCAAAACTTCCCGTTAACCATCCGAAATCACCCCGAGGCTCCCCGGGACCTCAACCAAAAATACCAACACCTCCTATAACATCATTCAAACTTGTTCCAATCATTAAAACACCTCAAACAACACTAAAACCATCATTTCTCATCGAATTCAAGCCTAAGTTCTTCAAAAACTTCCGAAATACGCATTCGATCAAAAACCCAACCGAAACACCTCCGAATGATCTGAAATTTTGCACACACATCCCAAATCACCTAACGGAGCTACTACAACTGTCGGAATTCCATTCCGACCCTCGGATCAAAATCTCACCTATCAACCGGAATTCACCAAAATACTAACTTAGCCAATTCAAGCCTAATTCTACACCGGACCTCTAAAATCACTTCCGGTCACACTCCTAAGTCAAAATCATCACCCGAAGCTAACAGAATCATCAGAATTCACATCCGATCGCTCTAACACATAAGTCAACATCCGGTTGACTTTTCCAAAACAAGCCTTCCTTAAAGAGACTAAGTGTCTCATTTCCTTCTAAAACCAATCCAAATCAACTCGTTCACACAAGGCTCTTATAATGAAGCATAAAGAAGCAGAAAATGGGGAAAACGGGGCGGTAACTCACGTGACGACGGGTCGGGTCGTCACATCCTCCCCAACTTAAACAAACGCTCATCCTCAAGCGAGTCAAGAAACATACCTGAAGCCTCAAATAGGTGAGGATATCTGCTCCGCATCTCCTGCTCGGTCTTCCAGGTAGCCTCCTCCACGGGCCGACCTCTCCACTGCACCTTCACCGAAGCAACATCCTTTGACCTCAACTTCCGAACTTGACGATCCAAAATGGCTGCTGGCTCTACATCATAAGTCAAATCACCCTCCAACTGAACTGTACTGTAATCCAAGACATGGGACGGGTCTCCAATATACTTCCGGAGCATAGAAACATGAAAAACTGGATGCATGCTCGATAAGCTAGGTGGCAAAGCAAGCTCATAGGCCACCTCCCCAATCCTCCTAAGTACCTCAAAAGGCCCAATGAACCGCAGACTCAATTTCCCTTTCTTTCCGAATCTCATAACACCCTTTGTGGGTGAAACCTTCAGCAAGACCTTCTCACCAACCATATAAGATACATCTCGGACTTTCCTGTCCGCATAACTCTTCTGCCTCGACTGCGCTGTACGGAGTCTCTCCTGAAACTCA
>NW_017682453.1:9084-9850 GCF_001879085.1 Nicotiana attenuata | reverse complement strand
GTACCGATCTACAAGACTCTAATAAACCGGCTTGTGATTCGTGACTCCTATGAACCTAGGGCTCTGATACTAACTTTTTACGACCCCGGTTCGCCCTCCGCGAACCATCGTGACGGCACCTAGTCTCTATGACTAGGTAAGCCTAACAAATGCGGAATATAAACAAATATTGTGGAAGAAAATAACTAAAAACCGGAATAATAAAAATAAACAGTGTTTAAGGTGCCGCTCGGCAAATACAATAACAACTCTCGAAGCTAACAAAATTCCCAAAACCCGGAATCTCACAAATCACAAGCTATGAAATGCATAAGAAGCTCTAACTCCGGAAATATCTAAACAAGGGATAATACTGAAGGGCCTATACTTATTACAGAAGATAGAAAGGGACTCCTCGGTCTGCGGACGTAGCAGATATACCTCGAAGTCTCTACAGAACGCCTCCTCCCAAGGATGATAGAACTGAGTGGAAATTACCTGGAACAGCACAACAAAAAAAAATGTAACAGAAGAGTAGCATGAGCACACCACGGCGGTGCCCAGTAAGTATCAAGACTAACCTCGATGGAGTAGTGACGAGGAACAGTCGAGACACCTACCGGTCTAATAAACAGTGCAATGATAGGAACAACCGAACATGATATATATTATATAAAGACTGTACAAAGCGACCATCAATGCTACAATCACAACTAAGGAAAACGAACAACAAGTAACAACGAAAATATTAAGAATAGATAGACACATAAGAACGACAAAAAACTAG
>NW_017682453.1:4151-8518 GCF_001879085.1 Nicotiana attenuata | reverse complement strand
TTCCCACCTTATTTCGCCACATGCGCAACCCACATATAAGCATATATACATATCCCGCCTTGTTACGCCGCATGTGCAATATATCAATAGTAGCAATAGCACGGCAGAAACCTCGTGCGACCCCACAACAACAACCGCACGACAGAAATCTCGGGCATCACAATATTAATAACCGCACGGCAGAAACCTCGTGCATCACAATATCAATAACCGCACGGCAGAAACCTCGTGCATCACAAGATCAATAACCGCACGGCAGAAACCTCGTGCATCAACACCCTAAGTACAACAACAACAATAACAATATATATACAAGAAGACAACAAGTGAATCAACTCAACAAGGGAGAAAATAATATGAAGCAACGACCCCATAGCATGTAGTTCAACAATAAGGGAGTTAACAAGAGTCAAGTAAATTTAAAATGAGGAAATATCAACTAAACATAGAATATCTACTCTTCTTTCAAAGGTTGGGCAGCTTACGAAGGATATACAACAATTTCAATTAAGACTAAATAATTACATGGGTGATAATAATGATTTCCAATAAAACAAGCAGTTATGAATGTTAACGCGACAATAGAGGAAAGTTCTTCAGTTAAGCGAATGTAAGAGTCAATTAGGCAATAAGAATGAACGACAAAGTAGTAAATTCCAAGTAAAACATGTAGAGGTGAAAACTAGTAATAGGGAATTCAATCATATTCAATGAATAAAAGGACCTAAGAATCCTAAAAGGCCAAATTTCCACAAATAAGTCCGAGCACGCACTCGTCACCTCGCGTACTCGGATTACAGTCAATAGAGAAGACTAAAATCCTAAGGGAAAGTTCCCCCACACAAGGTTAAGCAAGATACTTACCTCGAACCGGCTCAAATCAACTAGAAACCACGTTCTTGCCACGAGTATCTAACTCCAAATGGCCCAAATCTATTCAATTCAATTGCACATTGTAAAAAATACTTCAAGTAACTGATTATACCATTATATTCTAAGCTAATACGCGAAATTATGTAAAATGACCAAAACGCCCCTCGGGCCCACGTCTCCGAATTGGGTAAAATTTATATTTCCGGAAAACCCGCACTATCACGAGTCTAACCATACCAAAATTATCCAAATCCCATAACATTTCGTCCCTTAAATCGTTAAATCTATCCAAGAGGGTTTTCTAAACTTTTCCAACTAAAATCACGGATTTAATGCCAAAACTTGTAATAGATTTGAGTTATCTAACAAAAATTAAGTTAAGAACACTTACCCCGTTGTTTTCCTTGAAAAATCTCTCGAAAAATCGCCTCACCCGAGCTCCAAATTGGTAAAAATGGATAAATGGGACGAAGTCCCAATTTCGGAACTTAAAACATTCTGCCCATGGATTTTCGCATCTGCGGAAAATATACTGCATCTGCGGTTCCGCATATGCGGAAAATATACCACATCTGCGGTTCCTGAAGAATGACCCCAAAACCGCTTCTGCGGCCCTTTAGCCGCTTCTGCGGTGCCGCATCTGCGATTCCCAAGCCGCAGATGCAAAAATACCAGAAGCAGCAATACTACAGCTGCTGCAACATTTTTTTCAACCTTCCCGTCAACCATCCGAAATCATCCCGAGGCCCCCGGGATCTCAAAAAAAAGCACCAATAACACCTAATACCTCGTTCAAACTTTTACCGATCCTTAAACACCTAAAACAACATCGGAAACTCGAATTAATCAAGGATTTAAGCCTAAGAACTCCAAATTTCCTCAAAAATACACTTTCGATCAAAACCCTAACCAAACCACGTCCGAATGACCTGAAATTTTGCACACACGTCACATTCAACACTACGGAGCTGCTCCAACTTCCGGAATTTCATTCCGGCCCTCGGATCAAAAATCTCGCTATCGAACCGGAAACTTTCAAAATTCAACTTTCGGCATTTCAAGCCTAAATTAGCTACGGACCTCCAAAACCCAAACCGACCACGCCCCTAAATCCAAAATCACCTAACGGAGCTAACGGAACCATCGGATATCCATTCCGAGGCCGTATTCACACTGTTCTGACTACGGTCGATTTTCCAACACCTAACTTCTCATTTAGGGACTAAATGTCCCAAAACACTCCGGAACTCAAAATCGAACATCCCGGCAAATCAAAAATAGCAGAAATAAACTTGGGGGAAGCAGTTAATAGGGGACCGGGGCGTAAATTCCAAAAACGACCGGTCGGGTCGTTACATCCTCCCCCTCTTAAAACCAACGTTCGTCCTCGAACATGCTAAGATTTGCCTCGAAGTCTCAAGTCACTGAATGCACACTTCCAACATACACCCGCGGGTGATCCCACGTCACCCCAATCCACATAAGCCTAACGAGACATCTCAACTGAAATTTAGCCCTTCTAGCAATACCAATTAGAACCAGAATTTTCACTTTCCATCCATTTCCCAAAGATCCGATTCTAAATCCATACCCGGTATCAGTCTCAACCAGCTACTTCAATTCGTGCCAACACCCACAGGGTACGACCACGCAACATGACACCTCACACATAGGCCCACAATAATATTTCTAATAACAATACTTGCTTGAGATCAAATCCGCACCGGCCATAAGCTTCATATTCAATAGGAACTCTTCTTAAACCTCCACAACACTGGCAATGTTACAATAACCACGAAAACCACATAACTAAACACCCTAATAACCAAATCTCAGCTACTACCAACGGGCACATACCCCACAAGCTAAAACTCAAGAAGCACAGAACGAAAATGACTAAATATGGGAAGGGGAACACATAAGGGAACTATCAAACAAGTCAGACAAGCACAGATTTTCTATCAACGCTAATCTACAGAACAATCTCACGAGAAGATTTAAAGCATATAAAAAGACTCACAAGGATCTTATACTGATATAACTCTCGTCACGGTACACAGCCCGATCTCAACACATCAATTCATATGAAATCACGAGGGTCCCGCCTTCAACTCTAAATCACAAGTAGGGTACACATCAAGCCACCTAGAGACTCTCACTAGATCAATTCCGTTGAAAAAAAAATTATAACACGGACTGGCTCCCACACCAGTGGAGCATAAGAAATCACAACTCGCAACCAAGGATACTCATAAATCACATCAAACCTACCGAAACAGACAACAGGAATTTTTCTACTAGTCTCATAACTCCCGACAACGGCTAAAAACAAACGATAGACACGACTATCACTCGTAGAACCTCCCCACAGGATAATCACATAAACATAGTGCAAATCATGAAACGCACCCATAAAGGGAGCAACAAAATAGGGGAACTCATCCCGATAAGCAGGACTGTAATGAATCACGGATGGTGCTCCTTTATAACAAACTGAGGCATACCTGAATGACATCACCTGGCATAGCGGCCTTAAGCCTACTATATGAAACACATCAACGAGTTGGGCCTCCCCCTCTTAGGCGCCCTCTACTCGCCTGAATACCTCGCTGTGACACATCGGTCCGAAGTTTGGGACAATCTCTCACCATGTGGCTAGTATCTCCACACTCAAAGCACCCTCTCTGCTGACGAGGCGGTGGGAATTGTACGGTACGGGTACTCCGAGACCCATGAACACCTGAGTCACCATGCAAAGCCTGAAGCGCGAACTGAACTGGCTGACCCACAAAACCTCTACCATGACGTACCCTCCCTCCAAAATAAGGACCAGCATATCTCCCCGGTCTACGAGGTCTCCTCGCCTCCTCAAACTCTCTCTCCTGATCTCGTCTTCCCTCTCTCACATGACCCCGTCTGTCCTCTCTCTCCCTAGCATGCATACCCTCTATCCTCCTAGCAATGCTCACCACCTGCTGATAAGAAATATCCATCTCCAACTCACGAGCCATGCTAGACCTGATGCTGGGAATAAGTCCCTCAATAAACCGACGAACCTTCTCGCGAACAGTAGAAACCAAGGCTGGGGCATGTCTAGCCAAGCTGGTGTAACGGACAGCATACTACGGGACGGTCATAGTACCCTGGCGCAAATGCTCAAACTCAGCGCGCCACCACTGATAGGCGGCTCCTGATAGGCGGCTCAAACTCAAACTCTGAGGACAAATTCCCTCAGGAATATACCTAAAAACTGGATCCAAGTCCGTGAAGTAGCCTCGTTCGGACTGTCTAACTCATAAGCATGCCACCACTGATAGGCGGCTCCTCGAAGCTAGAAGGCGGTGAAAGAAACCCCACTCGATTCTGATATACCCATGGTACGGAGAATGCAGTAACACTCATCTAGAAATCCCAGAGCATCCTCCGATGCTTGACCGCTGAATACAGGAGGCTTATACTTCTTGAACCTCTCAAGCCTCAGTTGCTCTCCTCGG
>NW_017682453.1:0-844 GCF_001879085.1 Nicotiana attenuata | reverse complement strand
AAAAAATATACCGCATCTGCGGTTCCTGAGGAATGACCCCAAAACCGCTTATGCGGCCCTTTAGCCGCTTCTGCGGTGCCGCATCTGCGGTTCCCAAGCCGCATATGTGAAAATACCAGAAGCAGAAATACAACAGCTGCTGCAACATTTATTTCAACCTTCCCGTCAACCATCCGAAATCATCCCGAGGCCCCCGGGATCTCAACCAAAAGCACCAGTAACACCAAATACCTCGTTCAAACTTTTACCAATCCTTAAACCACCTAAAACAACATCGGAAATTCGAATTAATCAAGGATTTAAGCCTAAGAACTCCAAATTTCCTCAAAAATACACTTTCGATCAAAACCCTAACCAAACCACGTCCGAATGACCTGAAATTTTGCACACACTTCACATTCAACACTACGGAGCTACTCCAACTTCCGGAATTTCATTCTGGCCCTCGGATCAAAAATCTCGCTATCGAACCGGAAACTACCAAAATTCAACTTTCGGCATTTCAAGCCTAATTCTACACCGGACCTCCAAAATCACTTCTGATCACTCTCTTAAGTCACAAATCATCCCCCGAAGCTAACCGAATCGTCGGAATTCAAATCCGAGCCCTCTAACACAAAAGTCAACGTCCGGTTGACTTTTCCAAAACAAACCTTCCTTAAAGAGACCAAGTGTCTCATTTCCTTCTAGAACCACTCCAAATCAACTCGTTCACACCCAACACTGATAATGAAGCATAAAAAAATAGAAAATAAGGAAAACGGGGCGGTAACTCACGTGACGACGGGTTGGGTCGTCACATCCTCCCTAACTTAAACAAACGCTCGTCCTCGAGCAAGTCAAG
>NW_017682452.1:6000-9856 GCF_001879085.1 Nicotiana attenuata | reverse complement strand
GATATTACTTTTCTAGGAGGCGGCCGAATGTGGCCCGGAGGAGTCAAGATGGTTCTGCCACAGGGGGTGGTCATGGAACAGACAAGAGACCCCGTCACACAGGTCGGTTCAGTGGTGCCTTATCTGGGGGCAGGGATTCTTATGATAGGGGTCAGCCTTTCAGGCCTTTCCAGTCAGCCCTCCAGGTTTCTCAGGGTGCCCCAGGTGATCATGGTTCCCGTGGGCATTATTCAGATCAGCAGTCACTCAGTGCACCGCCAGCTCCCATCAGTGCACCGCCACTTCAGAGTTTTCGTGGAGGTCATTCGGGTCGCCAGGGCCGGCCACATCGTTCGGAGGGATGTTATGAGTGTGGTGAGTATGGTCACATCAGGAGAGCTTGCCCGAGATTGAGGGGTACCCAGTCTCAGCAGCAGGGTCCCCGTCCTATGATTCAGGCGCCAGATGCCCCACAGCTAGCCAAGGGTGGAGGCAGAGGTCATAGAGGTGGAGGTAGAGGCCATAGAGGTGGAGCTCAGACCGCCAGGGACGGAGGTCAGCTAGCAGCAGATCGACCTAGGGATACAGCTCATGGTGGTGGGGCCCAGCCCCGTTGCTATGCTCTCCAGGCTAGACCAGAGGCAGAGGCCTCAAATGCGGTGATCACAGGTACGGTTCTGGTTTGTGATCGAGGTGCTTCGGTACTATTTGATCCAGGGTCTACGTATTCATATGTTTCCTCTTATTTCGCACCATGCTTGGTTATGCCTAGTGATGCTTTGGGTATTCCTGTATATGTGTCTACACCGGTGGGTGACTCTATCGTGGTCGACCAAGTCCATCGTTCGTGTGTCATAGTGATTGAGGGTCTTGAGACCCGTGTAGACTTATTACTCTTAGATATGGTGGACTTTGATATCATTCTGGGTATGGATTAGCTATTACCCTATCACGCTATCTTGGACTTCCATGCCAAGACTGTGGCTTTAGCTTTACCGGGTATGCCTCGCTTAGAGTTGAGAGGGACTCCAAGTCATTCTACCCGTAGTGGCATATCGTACGTGAAGGCTCGACGTATGGTCGAGAAGGGGTGCCTGGCCTATTTGGCCCATATTCGTGATTCCAATGCTGAGGTCCCTTCCATAGACTCTGTGCCTACTGTCCGGGAGTTTTCCGATGTCTTTCCTTCAGACCTGCCAGGTATGCCACCCGACAGGGATATAGATTTCTGTATTGACCTGGTTCCGGGCACTCAGCCCATTTCTATCACGCCGTACAGAATGGCCCCGCCGGAGTTGAAGGAGTTAAAAGAGCAGTTGCAGGATTTGCTGGAGAAGGGTTTCATTAGACCCAGTGTGTCTCCTTGGGGTGCGCCGGTGTTATTTGTCAAGAAGAAGGATGGGTCAATGAGGATGTGTATTGATTACCGGTAATTGAACAAGGTAACGGTCAAGAATAAGTACCCACTGCCGAGGATTGATGATTTGTTCGACAAGCTTCAGGGTGCCAGGGTATTCTCCAAGATTGACATGCGATCTGGCTACCATTAGTTGAGGATTAGGGCATCCGATGTCCCTAAGACAGCCTTCCGCACTCGGTATGGGCATTACGAGTTCCTGGTTATGTCATTTGGATTGACCAATGCCCCAGCAACATTTATGGAGTTGATGAACCGAGTGTTCATGCCATATTTGGACATGTTCGTGATAGTCTTTATTGATGATATTTTGGTGTACTCCCGCAGCCAGGAGGAGCACGAGCAGCACCTTAGAGTGGTTCTTCAGACTCTGAGGGATAGTCAGTTATATGACAAGTTCTCCAAGTGTGAGTTCTGGCTGAGTTCAGTTGCATTCCTGGGTCACGTTGTATCAGCTGAGGGTATTCAGGTGGACCCAAAGAAGATAGATGCAGTCAAGAACTGGCCTAAACCAGCTTCAGCTACAGAGATCCGGAGTTTCTTGGGGTTGGCAAGCTACTACAGACGGTTCGTGCAGGGATTCTCATCTATTGCAGCCCCGATGAACAGATTGACCCAGAAGGGTGCCCAGTTCAGATGGTCGGATGAGTGTGAGGCGAGCTTTCAGAAGCTCAAGACAGCTCTGACTACGGCACCGGTGTTGGTTCTGCCCCATAGGTTCAGGGCCCTATACTGTTTATTGTGATGCTTCCCGTGTTAGGCTTGGAGCAGTGTTGATGCAGGATAGCAAGGTCATTGCCTATGCTTCGAGGCAGTTGAAAATTCATGAGAAGAACTATCCAGTGCATGATCTGGAGTTGGCAGCCATTGTCCACGCCTTGAAGATTTGGAGGCACTATTTGTATGGCGTGACGTGCGAGGTGTTCACTGATCATAAGAGTCTACAGTACTTATTTAAGCAAAAGGATTTGAATTTGAGGCAGAGGAGGTGGTTGGAGTTGTTGAAGGATTATGATGTCACTATCTTATATCACCCGGGTAAGGCCAATGTGGTGGTCGATGCATTGAGTAGAAAGTCCGCCAGCATGGGTAGTCTTGCTTATATCCCGGTCAGCCAGAGACCGCTTGCTTTAGATGTTCAGGCTTTGGCCAACCGATTTGTGAGATTAGATATTTCTGAGCCTAGCAGAGTGTTGGCTTGCACGGTCGCTCGTTCTTCTCTATTGGAGCGTATCCGTGATCGGCAATTTGATGATCCCCATTTGTGTGTCCTGAGAGACACGGTACAGCGTGGAGGTGCCACGAAGGTGACCTTAGATGATGATGGTGTTTTGAGATTGCAGGGGCGAGTTTGTGTGCCTAATGTTGATGTGATTCGAGAGTTGATCTTAGCGGAGGCCTATAGTTCTCGGTATTCTATTCACCCGGGCGCCGCGAAGATGTATTAGGACTTGCGGCAACATTATTGGTGGCGTAGGATGAAGAAGGATATTGTTGTGTATGTGGCTCGGTGTCTGAACTGTCAGTAGGTCAAGTATGAGCATCAGAGACCCGGTGGTTTGTTTCAGAGGATTGAGCTCCCCGAGTGGAAGTAGGAGAGGATTACCATGGATTTCATTACTGGACTTCCGCTGACTCGGAAGAAGTTTGATGCTATTTGGGTCATTGTTGATAGGCTGACCAAGTCAGCGCATTTCATTCCAGTGGCAGTCTCCTATTCATCCGAGAGGTTAGCTGAGATTTATATCCGGGAGATTGTTCGCCTTCATGGAGTGCCGGTATCTATCATTTCGGATCGGGGTATGCAGTTTACCTCGCGCTTTTGGAGAGCGGTTCAGCAGGAGTTATGTACCCAGGTTCAGTTGAGCACAGCGTTCCATCCTCAGACGGACGGTCAGTCCGAGCGGACTATTCAGGTTTTGGAGGATATGCTCCGGGCTTGTGTTATTGACTTTGGAGGTTCATGGGATCAGTTCTTGCCTTTAGCAGAGTTTGCCTACAATAACAGCTACCAGTCGAGCATCCAGATGGCTCCTTATGAGGCCTTATATGGTAGGCGGTGTCGGTCTCCGATTGGATGGTTCGAGCCGGGAGAGGCTCGGTTGATAGGTACAGATTTAGTTCAGGAGGCCTTGGAGAAGGTCAAGGTCATTCAGGACAGACTTCGTTCAGCTCAGTCTAGGCAAAAGAGCTATGCAGATCGTAAGGTTCGAGATGTAGCTTTCATGGTTGGTGAGCGGGTATTGCTCCGGGTGTCGCCGATGAAGGGCGTGATGAGGTTCGGAAAGAAGGGCAAGCTTAGCCCTAGGTACATTGGTCCGTTTGAGATTCTTGATCGAGTGGGAGAGGTGGCTTATAGACTTGCATTGCCACCTAGCTTATCAGTCGTGCACCCAGTTTTTCATGTGTCTATGCTTCGGAGGTATCACGGCGATCCTACCCATGTATTAGACTTCAGCA
>NW_017682452.1:0-3023 GCF_001879085.1 Nicotiana attenuata | reverse complement strand
AAATGGAAAATCATGTTAAAGACAAATAATTCAATATTAGGGATTGAGCGGTGAGCATATGTTGTAAAAGTATTAAAAAATATTAGTCATTTTTAGTGTAGGAAGTCAAATTCTTGTGCGAACACGTTTGGTTGCACGTTATTCAATCAAATTTCTACAACAATTATAGAAAATTAGAAGTTTCATTTATCAAAGGGTAACACTTTATAATATTTCTATCCACAATAAAAATAGAATATGATAAAAATTATGCTCCTCCTAAAACAAATTTGCAACTTTTTCTTTTACTATTCTATTATAACGATAGCATTAGTTGCTAACTTTTTTTTATTTCTAAATGTCTAAAGTAATAATATTATTAGAAATTAATTTAATTATTATAGTGATCACAAAGAATAAGCTATGATATTTAAAAAATATATTCCTTCCACATAAATTTTTTTCTCACTTAATGGTAGTCTTTTTCATACGCATTAGGAAGAATTTCAACTATTTTTATATTCTTTCAACATAAATTATATATTTACCTGCAAAAGATAATCAATCAACTTTATGAGTTATTTTTGTTCTTTCTTATCCTCTTCTCTTATTTTGTAAGTATATCCATAGTGATTCACTTTCTTTGTTATGGACAATTATGCTATATAATTTGCTTATACTGTTTAATTTTTACTTAAATGGTATGATGGAAAAAGAAGAAAAAGGTTAACATTCTAATTTAATTAAAACAAATAATATAAAATCCAGAAAAATTAAAGAATTTGACCTTAATCGAAACTGAAACATGAAGAGACAAGTCATATCGACGGGTATTATAAATAGATATTACACAAAAGTATAGTAAATAGATAAACACAAGAGAAAAAATTTAGATTCTATTTTAGTGAGCATGACTCATTCGTTCTCTCTAAACTCTAGATCGCACGTTTACACTTTTAATTTTTTCCCACCTCATAGAGTAACCATGTTTACTTGTAAAATAGAAAGTAAGAGTATGTCATATCTACAAATTATAACTAAAAAGTGAAACTCACCTTAAAATCTCCAAGATAAAATAAAAGAGTGCAATGTTGCAGATGAAAACTCAATATTTTTGCACCACAAGAATTTTTTTTGGTCGAACAAAAAAAAATTTTATATATCACTTGTCAAATTACATCTCAAATACAATTAGACTACTCTCTAATTGTCCTTTCTATCAGTTATTTACAAACATATCTATACATATTCTCTATAAATGTTTTCAATCCAGTTTTTCTCTCTACTCGTATGGCTTCTTCTAATTACTTCAAGTGCTCTATACTTGCAATCTTTCTTAATCTGCTTGTATAACTGCCCAGGTCGTAACACCTTGTGTTCCCATAATGCTATATTCCTTGCTCTCCATATGTGATACACAACTGTTGCTAGTACAGATAGCACTACAGCTCTGCATGATTTCCCTTTGATATTCCTGGTCATTCTTCTCCCTAGCCCCTGCAGCTCCAGGTTCCTGGTATCTATGTTTAACCACCTCAGCGTGTCTTCTATGCACCTCCTCGCAAGTGGGCATTCAAAGAACAAGTGAGCAATTGTTTCTTCTGCGTACCCATATATCTCACAAAGGTTGTCTTTGCTGATTCCTATTCGTTTCAGCCTTTCTTTCGTCATGAGTCTGTTATGTGCCACCAACTAGCAGATTATACTGTGTTTTGGCATGTTCAATTTATTCCATACCCACCCTCGCCATGGCCAGTCCTCTATAGTCCCTTTTTTCCAGTCATAACCACTCCTGATTGTATAATCTCCATTGGCTGTTAGCCAGTGATTTTGTATGTATCCACCAACAAATTTATCTCTTATAGAACAAATTTTCCTCCAGTACCAGCTGCAATCTGTAGGGGCCTTGTACTGCCACCAATCCCTTCCTTTTAAGTAGATATGATTTACCCATCGAACCCACAAATTGTCCGTTTTAGATGCTATGTTCCATACATATTTTGCTATGGCTGCTTCATTCCAAACTGCAGTGTCCTTCACCCCTAAACCTCCCTGTCTTTTTGGTCTGCAAACCAAGTCCCATGCTACTAGAGATGGCTTGCTCGTATAGAATTTCCCATCCCATAGAAAGCTTCTACATATCCCTATGATGTTTTTGATGACTTTTTTCGGCAAGACAAAAATGGATGCCCAGTAAGTGTGTATGTGCATTAGGACTGCATTCACCAATAGTACTCTCCTTGCATATGATAAATTCCTTGTCCCCCAGCTTTTAATCTTCATTGTCATCTTGTCCACTAAGATTTCACAATCCATTGCTGCCAGCTTCTTTGGTGATATAGGTACCCCAAGACACCTAAGTGGTAGGGATCCCCTCTTATAACCTGTTAGTTCACATAAGTTCTGCAGACTTTGATCATCCATATTTGCACTAAAAACATTAGACTTTGCAGCATTTGTAGTTAGGCCTGATGCATTTGCGAAGCTTTGTAGTGCTCTCAACATTAGTACTACAGCTTGATACCCCCCTTTGGAGAACAGTAATACATGATCCAAAGCATAAATGATTGAGTTGCAGCCCTTTACATTTTGTATGATAAGCAAACCCCTATTGGACAGCCACCATTCTCATAATACGAGTAAAATACTCCATACATATCACAAACAGCAATGGGGATATTGGATCCCCTTGTCTCAGTCCCCTTTTTCCTTCTATGCAACCATACATGCCTCCATTGATTGCTAGTGTATATTGAGTAGTTGTGATGCACCTCATTATCCAGCTTATGAACTGACTTGGGAAGTTTAGTGCATATAGCATTTCTTCCACAAATCCCCATTCTACTGAGTCATAGGCCTTCTTAAGATCAATTTTTATAAGACAACTCTTAGTAGTATTTTTCCTATTATAAAGTCTCACTAAGTCTTGACATATTAGGATGTTCTGAACAATAGATCTCCCTTCTACAATGGCACTTTGATTTTCAAAAATGATCCTAGGCAGTACCCTCCTTAATCTTTGGCATAGCATTTTTGATATTACC
>NW_017682451.1:6854-9858 GCF_001879085.1 Nicotiana attenuata | reverse complement strand
AGGTTTTCGAGGCCTCGGAAGCACGGAATGAATAAGAAAACAGGTGATGACCCGTTGGGTCGTCGCATTCTCCACCTCTAAAACAACCGTTCGTCCTCGAACGGACAGAAGAAAGAAGTACCTGAGTAGGGGAAAAGATGGGGATAACGGCTCCGCATATCAGACTCGGACTCCCAGGTCGATGCCTCAGGGGGCTGACCTTTCCACTGAACACGAACAGAAGGAAAGGAAAACTCCTAGACCTCAACTGACGAACCTGCCGGTCTAGAATAACTACCGGCTCCTCCTCATAAGATAAATCCTTGTCCAACTGGACAGTGCTGAAATCTAACACATGGGTAGGATCGCCGTGATACCTCCGAAGCATAGAAGGGCTTGAATTGGCAAAGTTAGTATATCGGCGAATTCCGGTTGATAGGTGATATTTTGATCCGAGGGTCGGAATGGAATTCCGAGAGTTGCTGTAGCTTCGTTAAGTGATTTGGGATGTGTGTGTAAAATTTTAGGTCATTCGGACGTGGTTTGGTCGGGTTTTTGATCGAGTGCGTGTTTCGGAAGTTTTAGAAGAACTTAGGCTTGAATTCAATGTAATTTGATGGTTTTGGTGTTGTTTGAGGCGTTTTGATGATTGGAACAAGTTTGAATGATGTTATAGGAGGTGTTGGTGCTTTTGGTTGAGGTCCCGGGGGCCTCGGGGTGATTTCGGATGGCTAACGGGAAGCTTGGAGTTGAAAAATGCAGCAGCAGTGCAGGTTGAATTTTCGCCTTCGCGATCGCGAGAAGGAACTCGCGTTCGCGTAGAAGGAGTTGAGTGGCCCTGAGTTTTGTACTTCGCATTTGCGTTTGGGTCTCGCGTTCTCGGAAGGTAAGTTCCTGGTGCTTCATGTTCGCGGTGTGGGGTCCGCGTTCGCGTAGTAGAAGTGAGGGTCCAGCTTAGGTGCTCATCGCGTTCGCGTAGGTTCAGGAGCCCTAGTCTTCGTGTTCGCGGGAGTGCAGGCGCGTTCGCGAAGGGTAATTTTGGTCAAGGAAAAAATGTGTTCATTGCGAACGCGGGGGTTTGACCGTGTTCGCATAGAAGAAATGTCAGCTGGGCAGAAGGGTTTTTAATAATATTTCATCCGCGAGCCTAAGTCATTTTCCTCCATTGTTGAGTATTTTTAGAGCTTCTTGGGAGCAATTAAAGTGGGATTCGAAGAGGATTGATTGGAGGTAAGTTCTATGGACCAGAAACGTGATTATTATGTGAAATTAACCTAGAAATTCATGGAAACTTAGCTAAAATTGGAAGAACTAGGGCTTGGGATTTTGAGATTTTAAATTGGGACTTGAAGGGTCACTTGAGCTCGGATTTGATAGTTCTTGATATGCATAGGCTCGTGGAGAGATAAGGAACCCGTTGATGTAAAAATTTCTGAGTTTCGAGAAGTGGGCCCGGGGCTCGGGTTTTGGTAATTTCGGGATTTGTGCCCGTTATTGTTTGTTTTCGCTTGGGCTTTGTTACCTTAGGATATTGTGATGTATTCGCTTTGTTTTTGGATAGATTCAACGTGCGTGGAGGCCGATTTGAGGGGCAAAGGCGTCGCGAGCTAGAGATTTCGCCGGTTCGAGGTGAGTAATGATTGTAAATGATATCCTGAGGGTTTGAAACCCCGGATTTGCACATCATAGTGCTATATTGAGGTGACTTGCACGCCGGATAGCGAGCGTGGAGTATAGCACTGTTGGGGATTGAAACTTGGTCCGTCCCGATTGATGAATTTACTGCGTATTTGTCTGAAATTACTTGTTATCATCACAATTTGGGCTGATTGCCATATTTGGGCTTCGTGCCAGCTATTTGAACCCGTCGGGGATTGTTGTTGATAATTCCTCACTGTTTTAATTATATACTTGAACTCACTCGCGTATTTTCCATTGTTTTAAAACTCAGCCAAGTTTATTATGCCTTAAACGCTTGAAATGATATTTTCAAAATATTTTAGGCTGAGCATCATGTTTTACTGTTGCCCGAGTGGCTTGTTGATCTTTGACTGGGTATGGCCGAGGGCCTGTATTGTGAGGATACGTTTGGATCGGGCTGCACGTCGCAGCAGTGTTATACTGATATTGATATGAGGCCGAGGGCCTAGATTGATGCCACGATATGGCTTGATATTACGCTTGGGCCGTATGGGGCCCCTCCCGGAGTCTGCACACCCCTAGTGAGCGCCATCGACGATAAACGGATCGGGCCGCACGTCGCAGCGGTATGTGGATCGGGCTGCACGCCGCAGCGGTACTAGTACTGTTCTGTGTGTTTACTTTATTTCATTTGCCTGCCTTTACCTGTTGTTTGTGCTACTTCATGTGATATCTACCGGATTGCCTGATATTATCTGTTAATTGAGTGTGATGCCCGAGGGGCGGACTTCTGTGCTTATCTGCACTATTTGATTTGCATTCGTTTGCATACTGTTGAAAAAGTCATTTTCAAAAGAGGTTTTAAACTGAGCTAAGATATTTCTAAAGATTTCACAGCTTCACTGCTTTTCTCAAAGGGTTTTACACTACTTCTATATAGCATAATGATATGTCATACGTGATTTCTTACCGCTCAGTTGTTATTTACCTTTATTACTCACTGAGTTGGAGTACTCACTTTACTCCCTGCACCCCGTGTGCAGATGCAAGTATTTATTCACCCGGTAGTGGGTTTGGCTGATCAGAGTCAGAGATATAGGAGTTTAACGAGGTGACTGCAAGCGTTCGCAGCATCGTTCTTCTCCCTTTGTTCATTATCCTTGATTAGTGTACTTTTAGATCTTGTGGTTGTACGTTACATTCTAATAGATGCTCGTGACTTGTGACACCCCGATTAGGGCTGTGTTGGGTTGTATTTTCCGCTAATTAATATTATTAAGTCATATTTTAGCTGTTATTCATGTTTAAATTATTTTTGAAAGACGAGTTTGGGTTAGTTGGCTGGCCTTGCCTTCACGGGAGGTGCCATCACGACCAGTGCGGG
>NW_017682451.1:0-5289 GCF_001879085.1 Nicotiana attenuata | reverse complement strand
CAATGCTCTTGGGTTTTGATGGCTTGCTTAGCTTGGTCTAGTTAGAAGGATTTAGTCCTGGCAGTTTAATTTGTGCAAACGGAATTGGGAGAGTTCTTGTTGATTTCTACCGTAGTTGGAGAAGTGCATTTCCTACGAAGGTGAGAGGAATGAGATGTGTAGTGATTTTTCTTCTAGATGGGATCAATGGAAGTTCTTGACTAGTTGAGTGCGTAGATATCTGTGGCTCAGAAGGGAGATAAAAGTTTTCATGTTTTCCTTGGATGGTATGGTATATGCGGTATGTTGTGGAGGACCGAGACTGGCGTGTGCTAGGTTACAGTTCAGTTCTGAAAGGAAGTTCATAAACTCTTAGGCAACGGGAAGCCTCAGATAATCAGGGAAATGGTACCGCTAATTGGAAGTGATTTGACGATAGCATATGTCTCAGAAAAAGGAGTAATGTGATTAAACTGATGATACTTCGGTAGTATTGCGGCACTTTCTTGTTGGATCGACTGGTGGTATTCGGGTTTGCTTGGTGGCACAGGGAAATTTTAGCGTATCCATCGTGGAATGATTGGGTATTAAAGGTGTGCATGTGTTCAGACGGCAAAATTGGGATCGGATATGATGATTCATGTGTCGTGTGGATGTGGAGGCAAAAGTTCTCATGTGCAGGCTATGATGTGGTTGTAGATCGTGTATATCGGCATTGTTTAGTAACTACCGGGATTTGGAGGCCCGAGTGGATCTTTCTTTGCTTGGTATGTTAGATTTTGGATATGATATTGGGGTGTAGACTGGTTGTCTCAGTGTTGGGTTATTCTGTACTATTGCGCTATGGGCTATGCCGGAAATGCCACGGGATGAGTGGCGAGGTGCGTTGGGTTATGTTCTAGCAGGGTGGTTTATATTTCAAGGATCCAGCGGACGGTTGGGAAGGATTGCTTTTCTTAATTGGGCCTTCGTGATGGACGTCAGTGCAGAGGTTTCTACCATTAATCCAGTTCCAGTGTTGAGGGACTTTTCAAATGCGTTTCTTGTGGCCGGGCATGTCGTCGGGCAAGGTTGTGGATTTCGGTGTTGATTTGGTGCTTTGTATCGTATCGTATAGCACCGACAAAGTTATTGAAGTGGAAGGAGCAGCATCAGGTTTCCTTGATAAGGAGTTCGTTGGCAGGACAATGTGGATGCGTGTACTAGCTCGAGTCGGTTTGGTTGGCCCGAATGGTATTGTTGAGGGATAGTTTTATTCGACCACTATTGAGCTTATTAGTGATCTGGGGAGATCTATGAGTTACCTTTCTGTGTTGTAATTGTTGGTTATGGGCACATATGGTGTGGTTTCATTGGGGTTTCATAGTGGAAGTCGAGCTGGAAGAGTAATTGGGAGTTGCTCGGTGAATGACGTACCGGTTATGTTCTATCGGGTTTGCATGGTGTATGTTATTTATTTCACCGTGGGTGTAATGATTTGCTTTGGTTCCAGACATCAATTGAGCATGGTTGTGGATTTCGAGCGTAGTGACTTGAGGTGTTTCATGTGGAGCAGTATTTGGATAGGATCGCGCGTTGCAGCTCAGCTGTGGAAATATGACCTTGCGGGTCAAATTTGTGTGTTCTATTTCTATAATGTGAGACGGGTTCTCAGCCTTGTGTTGTGATGGTACTGATGAGCTTGAGGTACAGCTCTTTCGTTTGGGTCATTTTCATGATTTGAGTATATTCAGACCGTTTCTTATTGGTGCGCTAATTATGCAAGTTGTGGCTTAGGCCTGTATTGATGTGTCATGTCACCAGAGTGGTGTGTTGGATTCAAGGTGATCGTTGGGGTCATTAATGAATACGAACGGATTTGATTTCAGCTTGTTGGAAGGATAAACTCGAGGTTCGGCTCGGAAATCTGCTGTGGTATTAGGCAAAAGGAAGGTGACTTCATGAATGGTTGACCTGAGAGATGGTTACGGTTTATTGCATGTTTCATTTATCATTAGCAGTATATAAAAGTGTCGGAATAAGACCTTAGTTGATAACAGGTTTTCTACCAGTACTCGGGTGTTGTGTACAGCTGCTGTGAATAGATATTATTGTTTCGAGTGTTTGAGTTATGTGGTATATTATATAATTGCACCTGAGGTTGCAGGTATGGGGTATTACAGCTGGTTCGGACTTATTCTGAATATAGATGTGAGGTTCTGATCTTGTGTATGATTTCGGAAAGTGAAATGTGGTTCTATGATTTATGGGCTAGACTAGATTGTGTGATTTTAGTTAAAATGTGTTATCGGACCTATATGAGACAGGGTGACGTGGGATCACCCCCGGGTATATGCTTGGTAAGGTCATTCAGCTATTGGTTGGCTTCTAGGACAACTCTGGGTACGTTCGAGGACGAACGTGTGTTTAAGTGGGGGAGGATGTAACGACCCAACCGGTCGTTTTGAGCTTTTGCACTTTGATCGCCAGTTCTCGGGCATGACTTGCCCCGTGTTATGCATTATGACCGATGTAGATCGTTGGTTTTGGCTTTCAGGAAAATCGGAATGAATTTGAAAGAATAGTCTCAGTTGAAGGCTTTGAATTTGAAAGGGTTAAAAGTTGACTTATTTGTATATGAGCTCGGATTGGAATTTTTATGATTTGGCTAGCTCCGTTAGGTGATTTATGACTTAGGAGCGCGATCGGAATGCATTTTGGAAGTCTATGGAAGGATTTGGCTTGAATTGGCAAAGTTAGTATTGCGGCGAATTCCGGTTGATAGGTGAGATTTTGATCCGAGGGTCGGAATGGAATTCCGAGAGTTGCTGTAGCTTCGTTAAGTTATTTGGGATGTGTGTGTAAAATTTCAGGTCATTCGGACGTGGTTTGATCGGGTTTTTGATCGAATGCGTATTTCGGAAGTTTTAGAAGAACTTAGGCTTGAATTCAATGTAATTTGATGGTTTTGGTGTTGTTTGAGGCGTTTTGATGATTGGAACAAGTTTGAATGATGTTATAAGAGGTGTTGGTGCTTTTGGTTGAGGTCCCGGGGGCCTCGGAGTGATTTCGGATGGCTAACGGGAAGCTTGGAGTTGAAAAATGCAGCAGAAAATGCAGCAGCAGTGCAGGTTCAATTTTTGCCTTCGCGATCGCGAGAAGGAACTCGCGTTCGCGTAGAAGGAGTTGAGTGGCCCTGAGTTTTGTACTTCGCGTTCGCGTTTGGGTCTCGCATTCGCGGAAGGTAAGTTCCTGGTGCTTCGCGTTCGCGGTGTGATGTCCGCGTTCGCGTAGTAGAAGTGAGGGTCCAGATTAGGTGCTCATCGCGTTCGCGTATATTGTGTCGCGTTCGCGTAGGTTCAGGAGCCCTAGTCTTCGCGTTCGCAGGAGTGCAGACGCGTTCGTGAAGGGTAATTTTGGTCAAGGAAAAAATGTGTTCATCGCGAACGCGGGGGTTTGACCGCGTTCGCATAGAAGAAATGTCAGCTGGGCAGAAGGGTTTTTAATAATATTTCATCCGCGAGCCTAAGTCATTTTCCTCCATTGTTGAGTATTTTTAGAGCTTCTTGGGAGCAATTGAAGTGGGATTCGAAGAGGATTGATTGGAGGTAAGTTCTATGGACCAGAAATGTGATTATTATGTGAAATTAACCTAGAAATTCATGGAAACTTAGCTAAAATTGGAAGAACTAGGGCTTGGGATTTTGAGATTTTAAATTGGGACTTGAAGGGTCATTTGAGCTCGGATTTGAGAGTTCTTGATATGCATAGACTCGTGGAGAGATAAGGAACCCGTTGATGTAAAAATTTCTATGTCTCGAGAAGTGGGCCCGGGGCTCGGGTTTTGGTAATTTCGGGATTTGTGCCCGTTATTGTTTGTTTTCGCTTGGGCTTTGTTACCTTAGCATATTGTGATGTATTCGCTTTGTTTTTGGATAGATTCGACGCGCGTGGAGGCCGATTTGAGGGGCAAAACGTCGCGAGCTAGAGATTTCGCCGGTTCGAGGTGAGTAATGATTGTAAATGATATCCTGAGGGTTTGAAACCTCGGATTTGCACATCATAGTGCTATATTGAGGTGACTTGCACGCCGGATAGCGAGCGTGGAGTATAGCACCGTTGGGGATTGCAACTTGGTCCGTCCTGATTGATGAATTTACTGCGTATTTGTCGGAAATTACTTGTTATCATCACAATTTGGGCTGATTGCCATATTTGGGCTTCGTGCCAGCTATTTGAACCCGTCGGGGATTGTTGTTGATAATTCCTCACTGTTTTAATTATATACTTGAACTCACTCGCGTATTTTCCACTGTTTTAAAACTCAGCCAAGTTTATTATGCCTTAAACGCTTGAAATGATATTTTCAAAATATTTTAGGCTGAGCATCATGTTTTACTGTTGCCCGAGTGGCTTGTTGATCTTTGACTGGGTATGGCCGAGGGCCTGTATTGTGAGGATACGTTTGGATCGGGCTGCACGCCGCAGCAGTGTTATACTGATATTGATATGAGGCCGAGGGCCTAGATTGATGCCACGATATGGCTTGATATTGCGCTTGGGCCGTATGGGGCCCCTCCCGGAGTCTGCACACCCCCAGTGAGCGTCGTCGACGATAAACGGATCGGGCCGCACGCCGCAGCGGTATGTGGATCGGGCTGCACGCCGCAGCGGTACTAGTACTGTTCTGTGTGTTTACTTTATTTCATTTGCCTGCCTTTACCTGTTGTTTGTGCTACTTCATGTGATATCTACCGGATTGCCTGATATTATCTGTTAATTGAGTGTGGTCCCCGAGGGGCGGACTTCTGTGCTTATCTGCACTATTTCATTTACATTCGTTTGCATACTGTTGAAAAAGTCATTTTCAAAAGAGGTTTTAAACTGAGCTAAGATATTTCTAAAGATTTCACAGCTTCACTGCTTTTCTCAAAGGGTTTTACACTACTTCTGTATAGCATGATGATATGTCATACGTGATTTCTTACCGCTCAGTTGTTATTTACCTTTATTACTCACTGAGTTGGAGTACTCACTTTACTCCCTGCACCCCGTGTGCAGATGCAGGTATTTATTCACCCGGTAGTGGGTTTGGCTGATCAGAGTCAGAGATATAGGAGTTTAACGAGGTGACTGCCAGCGTTCGCAGCATCGTTCTTCTCCCTTTGTTCATTATCCTTGATTAGTGTACTTTTAGATCTTGTGGTTGTACGTTACATTCTAATAGATGCTCGTGACTTGTGACACCCCGATTAGGGCTGTGTTAGGTTGTATTTTCCGCTAATTAATATTATTAAGTCATATTTTAGCTGTTATTCATGTTTAAATTAT
>NW_017682450.1:3856-9859 GCF_001879085.1 Nicotiana attenuata | reverse complement strand
CGTGCACCACCTGGAAACTGGGAATGGCAATCCACTGCTAGGCCCCCCATCCGTTTAATGGTCAGTACTAGTTCTAGGTGGAAGAACAGGATGAGAGACCACATCATAGGAGAAGACTATGAACTCTGGGACATAGTCACTGATGGTCCCCTGGCTACTACAAAGAAGAATGCTGAAGGAGTGGACGTGCCAAAGATAAGAGCTGACTGCACTGCTGAAGATTTGAAGAAATGGGAAAAGAATGCCAAGGCCAAGAAATGGCTTGTGTATGGACTAGGTCCAGACGAGTACAGCAGGATTCAAAGCTGTACCACTGCTAAGGAGATATGGAACACTTTACAAGTGGCTCATGAAGGAACTCCTCAAGTAAAGAGATCAAGAGGAACACTGCTATATTCTCAATATGAGAATTTCAATATGAAGGAAGGAGAAACTATCCAGTAGATGTACACAAGGTTCACAACACTAACAAATAAACTTAAATCTCTTGGGAGAATTATCCTTGAAGAAGACAAGGTTGAGAAAATCTTGACAAGGGTCTTACTAGTAACTTGGGAAAGCAAAATCACTGCTATTCAGGAATCAAAGAACATTGCTACACTCAAGTTGGATGAACTGATTGGAAATCTCACTACCTATGAACTTAGAAGGCAAACCATCAAAATGGATGCACCCAAGAAGGAAAGGAGTTTGGCTCTCAGAATAGCTGAAGGTGCAGATCTAGAGGATGATGAAATGGCCATAATCACAAGGGATTTCAAAAGGTACCTGATGAGAGGAAAAGGTTCTTCAAGAGGTACAACCTTCAACAAACCAAGGGCTCCTGAGAAACAGGCCAACGAGGGCTGCTACAAATGTGGCAAGACTGACCACATGATCAAGAATTATCCTCAGTGGGAAATTGAATGGAAGAAGGAAAGGGCTGAACGAAGGAGCAGGAAGAAGGAACAGGTTCAACCCAAAGGGAATAAAGGATCAACAAAGGCTATGGTTGCTGCATGGGGAGAAACGTCAGACGAGGATTCAGAAGATGAAGCTGGAGATGAACAAGCACTTATGGCCATCAAAGAATCAGATGATGAACAAGAGGTAAGTGTGATTCATCTCAAAGACAAAATTATATTTTTGTCTAAAGAAAGGTTATCTGAATTATTGCTAGACTTCATCGATGAGTCTGAGGTAATAAATAATGAGAAGGAACAGCTGTCTAGGGAGTGTGTGATCTTAAAATCCAAGTGCAAAAATCTGGACTTAGGGCTAGTGAAAGTGAAAGTAAAAATGCTGAGTTAAAGAACCAGGTTCATGAACTTGACACCACTGTCCTAGAGCTTAGTCTGAAAATCTAAAATTGAAATTAGGAACTGGTAAAAAGAAAGTTGATCACACACAACTCACCTTAGAAGAAAATATAGGAAAAATGAAAGGTGAGTTGTACAAAAGAGATGAGCAGATAAGAGTCTTTAAAGAAGATCTAAACAAGGTTAAGCACGAGCTAGACAGAACTTGTAAATGTAATAGGTCCTCCGATGCACTTTCATGGCTACATGAACATCATAGTAGCAAAAGAGGGGACTTGGCTATGGGACCCCTGCACCTAACTAGGATCCCAAAATCAAGTACCTCACACTTCTTGAGAACATAATTTGCACACACTATGGTAAAACTGGTCACTATAAAAGTGAATGTATTGCAAAAGAAAAGGCTATTCAAAAGAATAAAGAATTTGTTCAAGGGAAAAATTGGCTGCCGGGTGGGCTAAAAAGAATCTGATTCACCCTTTTACCTACAGAAAGGGACCAAAACTAGTTTCGGTTCCTAAAACTAACCCCTGATTTCCTTTTGCGGGCCCAAGAGAAGGGGAGCAGCCAAATATGGTACATGGATAGTGGCTGCTCAAAGCAGACAGGAAGCAAGAACCAGTTCCTTTCACTTGAGGACTTCAAGGGAGGTAATGTCTCCTTTGGAAATAGGAAGAAAGGTGAGATCATTGGGTTGGAAAGGTAGGTAAGACTGATTCTCACTCTATTGAGAATGTCTACTTGATAGATGGCCTAAAGTACAGTCTAATCAGTGTATCACAATTATGTGATAAAGGTAACTTGGTAGCATTCACCTCTACCAAATATTTTGTGATTAATCTTACCACAGACAAGATTGTTTTGCAGGGAAAAAGAGTAAACAATACATACATTGTAGATTTGTCCACACGTTCGGATAATGAACTCACTTGCTTAAGTGTCTTGGACAATGATCACCTCCTTTGGCACAAGAGACTTGGACATGCAAGTCTGAGTCAACTCAACAAATTAGCCTCCAAGGACCTAGTGATAGGGCTACCTAACATCAAGTTCAAGGAAGACAAAGTTTGTGAGGCTTGTGAAAGGGGGAAGCAGGTAAGATCCTCTTTTAAATGCAAGAAAGTGGTAAGCACCACCAGAACGATGGAACTAGTCCATATGGATCTCTGTGGTCCAATGAGAACATTAAGCAGATGTGGTAAAAGATATGTGATAGTGCTTGTTGATGATTACTCTGGGTTTACTTGGATATTGTTCTTAACATCTAAAGATGAAGCATTTGACATGTTTACTTCTTTTTTTAGAAAAACTCATAAACAACTAGGTAATCAACTTGCATCAATTAGGTGTGATCATGGAACTGAATTTGAAAATGCTAAGTTTGCTGAATTTTTGCATGCTACATCATAAATAGTTGCATGACTAGACCTCTTGTAGAGAAGACTCCCTATGAGTTACTTAAAGGGAGAAAACCAAATATATCCCATCTTAGGGCATTTGGATGCAAGTGCTTTGTGCACAATAATGGAAAGGACTCCCTAGGTAAGTTTGAACCCAGAAGTGATGAGGGAGTATTCTTGGGATATTCTTCATATAGCAAAGCTTATAAAGTGTACAACAAAAGAACTTTGTGTGTAGAAGAAAGTGTACATGTAGTTTTTGATGAAACTAACATTCTTTCTGAGAGACAGGAACATGAAGATGAAGCTATTGGGCTGGTAAAAGAATTGAGTGAAGTCTCAGCTCAAGCTAAAGTTGCACCAAAAGAAGGAACAGGTGATGGAACAGGTTCTTCCATCCAGGGCAACCTGACAGGGGGAATTGAACAAAGAGTAACTGAAACCAACCCCCTAAAGGAACCTGTTCATGACCCTGTTCCTCACCAACAGAACATGGGAGAAACATCAAGCAGAAATCAGTTGGTTGTGAAACCTCACAAGTATCAAAGTTCTCATCCCATTGAGAACATAATCATTGATCCAACATCTGGAGTTAAAACTAGATCACAAATAAAGAACATGTGTGCTTTTGATGCTTTCTTATCTCTTATTGAACCTAAAAATGTTGTTGAGGCTTTGCAGGATGCTGATTGGGTAAATTCAATGCAAGATGAAATCAATCAGTTTGGGAGAAGTCAAGTTTGGCATCTAGTTCCAAGACCCAAGGACAGATCAGTAATTGGCACTAAATGGGTCTTCAGAAACAAACTTGATGAAGATGGAACAGCTACAAGGAACAAGGTAGGACTGGTGGTCCAAGGTTATAGCCAAGAGGAGGGTATAGATTATGATGAGACCTTTGCTCCAGTTGCAAGACTGGAGGCAATAAGACTTCTCATAGCCTTTGCAGCACACATGGAATTCATTCTTCATCAGATGGATGTCAAAAGTGCTTTCCTAAATGGCTACCTAAAAGAAGAAGTGTTTGTCAAACAACCTCCAGGATTTGAGAGCAAGGAGTGTCCGGAACATGTGTACAAAGTAGACAAGGCTCTCTATGGACTCAAGCAGGCTCCAAGAGCATGGTATGAACGACTGTCCAAATTCCTGCTTGAACATGGCTACAAAAGAGGTAAAATTGAAAGTACTCTATTCCTGAGGGGAAAAGGTAAGGATCTTCTTGTGGTCCAAATATATGTTGATGACATAATTTTTGGGGCAACCACTGACAAACTGAGTAAGGATTTTGCCAAATTAATGGGGAGTGAGTTTGAAATGAGTACGATGGATGAGCTTAACTTTTTCTTAGGCTTACAGATCAAACAAAACCCAAATGGAACCATGATCCATCAGCAGAAATATGCAAAAGAGTTGATTAAAAAGTTTAAAATGGATGAATCAAAAGAAATAGACACACCCATTGCAACAGCTACTACATTAGACATTGATGAACCTGGTTCATCTGTTGATCAGAAGTTGTATAGGGGTATGATTGGTTCACTTTTGTATCTTATTGCTAGCACAGTGTAGGGCTTTGTGCTCATTTTCAGGAAAATCCTAAGGAATCTCACTTGACTGCTGTCAAGGGGATACTGAGATATTTGAAAGGCACTACTGATCTTTGTCTTTGGTACCCTAAAGGTAGTAATTTCAATTTAGTAGGGTATGTTGATGCTAACAATGCAGGTTTTCTTGTGGATAGGAAGAGTACCTCAGGTATGGCTCATTTTCTTGGTTCATGTCTTGTATCATGGGCCACTAAAAAGCAGAATTCAGTGGCCTTATCCACTGTTGAGGCTGAATATGTTGATGTTGCCTCTTGTTGTGCTCAACTGTTGTGGATCAAACAGCAGCTGATAGATTTTGGCATTGAAGTTGGTTGCATTCCTATCTTCTGTGATAACACTAGTGCTATAAGTATGACAAAGAACCCTGTTCATCATAAGAGGACTAAGCACATAGATGTTAGACATCACTTCTTAAGAGATAACTATGAGAAAGGTTGATTACCATAGAATTCTGTGCTACTAATAAACAAATTGCTGACATCTTTACTAAAGTATTGAGTAGAGAAAACTTTGAAAGGAACAGGTCGGAATTAGGGATGATTACGATCACCTCATGGGACCAGCTCAGAATGCACAATGAAAAAAAATTGATTAAAAAAAATCTTTTTTTTTGGCTAGGAAATCTGAACTTCTGTAAATATCTAGATTAATTTTTACTCAGCTTCATACTGAATAGTATACTCCTGTGACATGTGTTAATATGACTCACTGATCTCTTACAAAGTTTTCTCTATTGTGGTAAATTGAGTCATGGTCAAGAGAATTCTAAATGAAGAACCTGGTTCTTCTGAATGCCAAGGTATGTTTTCTATACTCTGCACAATTAGAAATATAAATATTTAAATCATGAGAAGAAGTCCTACAATTGTTCAACTCCTTAGAAAATTCTATCCGTTTATTTTTTAACCAGTTCCGTCCTCATTAGAAATTTAACCACAAAAATTGCCTAAAATCTAGGGAAGCCTAAGCGCTCGTTCAACCTGCAATTTCAGGTTGATTAGACCTCTAATTGACTGCTAAAGCTACCGTTATCCATTAAATGAGTCTTTCTCTTTAAATACTCATTATTACTTCCTGCCATTCTCATAATTCAAAACCGTCAAAAATTCTCTTCACTTTCAATTGCTTTCTTCTCCAAAGGTTTAACTCACCAATTCTCTCTAGCAATAAGCTACAATGTCTAACCCACAAGACAACCCTGGAACCCCTCCACAGCCTACTCCCTCTGATTCATCTACACCTCCTCCACCTAGCACAACTCCCTAACCCAGGCGAAGGAGAGTAAAAATGCTTGCACGAAAAACTGTGGCTTCTGATGCTCGTTCAAAGAAATTGAATGAGCAATTAAAGGCAAGCCAGGTCCAAGATTCTGATTCTAACTCTGAGTCTGATTCTTTCAAATCCGCTAGTGAAGGGGAAGGACCTGGGTCTTCTGACACTGATAAGGCTCAGAAATCCCCTTCTAAGGTAAGTTCTTCTTTGGCTGAAAATTTAGAAAATAGGTTTGTGTTGGTTGGACCTATAAGGGATGTGGAACTACCTGGGTTAGGAAGGAGTGGAGGTAAAAAGAAATCTGAAAAAGAAAAAGAGAGAGAGGGTGAATGTGGTACTGTGAGGGGAAAAGGGAAAGGAGTGGTTGATCATTCACCCACTGCTGGAGTATCTGTACCTGCTATTTGTGGGGTTGCACAAGAAAAT
>NW_017682450.1:0-1954 GCF_001879085.1 Nicotiana attenuata | reverse complement strand
TAAAAAGCACAGAGTTTGTCATCATCAAAAAGGGGGAATTTGTTGGCCCAAGTAAAGCTGTAGTTTTGAAGGCTGACAAAAGAACTCAGACATGGACCAGGTCCATCTGGTGAAGCACAGTCATGATCAACCCAAACATGTGAGACGCACGTGAAGGAGATAAATCTAACTTATCAGAAATAATATCTCCTGATATGATCGAAAAGGTTGCATATTGGATAAGGAGAGAAAGACTCCTTACACGAAGAGAACTCAGTTTAGAAAGAGGATAGTGTTAGAGTATGAGATCAACTAGAACTCTTCTACCATAGAAGAGTAGCGTCTGTATCCCGGTCAATCTTTAATTACTAACCCATTAAATATCAGTGTTGTTCTCTTTTACAGGCAATGCACATAAGCAGAAGTTAAACGTGAATTGAGAGCAAAATAGCAAGGCAATTTTGCAAGCAATTTATGTGTGATTCAAGCGTGTAATCCTGAAGCTACTTGAACCAGATAGAAGAACCAGTTCCATGTGTCTATCTTTTATTCTAGTTCAATTGTAGTAGGTGATTTTACATTGTACCTTTCAGCTTTTATAGAAGCAATTGTATTAGGTACTTAGAGTGTTCAAGTTAGAGTAAACTTGAAGTTGTCGCAACAGTTGAGGTTGTGTGCCACAATGGGATTAGAGTTAATCCTAGGATTACAAAGAGTTTTTGTAAATGCAGTTTTTGGCTCAGTGATTTTAGTGGAAGTTTGGGAAAATCCTACTGAGTAGTAGGTCGTGGTTTTTTCACCTTTTGAGCCAAGTGTTTTCCACGTAAAAATCTCTGTGTTCTTTATTTTCTTTACGCATTATTCCGCAAACAGTAGTAGTTGGAACATATAGAAGAACCAGGTCCTTCTATAATCAAGTTAAGCAAAAATTGTGTATCACACAAATCACACCCCATCTTGTGTGGTATTGATGTATAAAACATCAAAAGGTAAATGCACATAGGTTCTAATATAACTAATTAGACAATTTAATTAAGCCTGGTATAATTAAAGCGACCGTGCTAAAACCACGGAATCTGGGAATGCCAAACACCTTCTCCCGGGTTAACAGAATTCCTTACCCGGTCTTCTGGTTTCGCAGACTTTAAACGTAATCAAATTTCCTTGATTTGGGATTTTAAATAAATCGGTGACTTGGGACACCATAACTATTCCAATTGGCGACTCTAAAAAATAAAAAAATAATCACATTTCGATTAATGTCACTTTAATTGGAAAAACTCCCTATCCCCCTCGGGATAAAGGAGGTGTGACAAGGCGTATCCCATCCCGCCCGGCTACGCTATGAGGATCATCCTCATCATGTCACCTCTTTATCGGAGGATGCGCTGCAACATGATCGCTAGTAAGGCTGGCAGGCTCGGTAGAAGTGGTCGTTGGGCCAGCAGTAACCTACAAAATAATAAGATATTTTAGTATATGAAATATAGAATACTAACGTACGTGTTAGCAAAAAAGTTAATGGTCATACCATGGTCTCAGCGGGCTCTTGAATAAGATCATCCGTCTCCAGCAAGTTAGTATCGCACAATGTGGCCTCCGTGACGGGCGATGACGAAATCTTTAAAAAAAATAAAAACACTTTAGATATTACTGACTAATCTATAAAGCAAAAACAAATTGAAATAATAGTAATACAAACAAACATGCGTATGAGTAGCGACACAATACTCTGTCGGAACATCAAGGTCCACTGGAGTACATGAAATATGTGAAAGATCCTCAGCATCCCTCTGTGATGAGCCATAACTTAGTCGTCGCCCACTATGCACCTCTCATATCGGACGATCAGTAGCAACTGTTGTTGATACTCAATTTTTCTCTCGTATTTTTAATTGTATATATATACTTTTAAAATGGTACATATGCATCATCATTTAGCTTATAAGCCTATACAAGCATTTTTCATAATTTT
>NW_017682449.1:5919-9860 GCF_001879085.1 Nicotiana attenuata | reverse complement strand
TTTGGCTTGGTTGTTCCTTTCATGTGTATTTGACTGTTGATTCTATTCCTGCTCGTCACTTGTGTATTGTTTGAGTTTACTTGGGGCTAAGTTTGTTCATACATACCAGTACAATTCAAATGTACTGACGTCCCTTTTGCCGGGGGCGCTACACTCGTGTTGTGATTGTAGGTGGATCTAGAGCAGGTACTCCAGTCCACCGACCGTAGCACTCCTTCACTTCCCGTCGGCTAAATTGGTGAGCCCCTTTCCTCTCGGGGCCCTGCGTGGCTCATGCCGCTTTTATTTCGGAGTCTTGTTTTGGTGTTTGTGTAAGGTATAGCCGGAGCCTTGTTACCGGCAAGTATTGTATCATTAGAGGCTCTGTAGACAGGAAATGTGGGTTGTGAACTTATATAATATGTATTTTGTATGTTGGGCGATGTAAGTTGTAAACCACGCTAAGTAACCATGTTTGATATGTATATTTTGTAAAAAGGTGTTTTAATTATAAATGGCTATTTCCTTGGATTAATGAGTAATGAAAACACGGGGTAACACGTGGGATAGGAAAAGCACCCAGGTCCGCTTGACTGGGGCTACCTGGTCGAGCGCCGGTCATGTCCCTCAGTTTTTGGGGCGTGA
The DNA here is from genome assembly GCF_001879085.1 of Nicotiana attenuata. NCBI lineage: Eukaryota > Viridiplantae > Streptophyta > Magnoliopsida > Solanales > Solanaceae > Nicotiana > Nicotiana attenuata. The sequence continues at coordinate 9,236 of NW_017682449.1, read as the reverse complement.
CACTCAAGATAGCTTTGACCACGGTGCTAGTGTTGGTTTTGCCCACAGGTTCAGGGCCATATATAGTTTATTGTGATGCATCTCTTATTGGACTTGGTGCGGTGTTGATGCAGGATGGCAAGGTCATTGCCTATGCTTCGCGGCAGTTGAAGGTTCATGAGAAGAACTATCTGGTTCATGATTTGGAGTTAGTAGCCCTTGTTCACGTGTTGAAGATCTGGAGGCGTTATCTGTATGGCGTGACATGTGAGGTGTTCACGGATCACAAGAGTTTGCAGCATTTATTCAAGCAGAAGGAGCTAAACTTGAGGCAGAGAAGGTGGTTGGAGTTGTTAAAAGACTATGATATCACCATCTTATATTCATCCGGGAAAGGCCAATGTGGTGGCCGATGCCCTGAGTAGGAAGTCAGCCAGTATGGGCAGTCTAGCTTATATTCCGGTCGATGAGAGACCGCTTGCTTTGGATGTTCAGGCTTTGGCCAATCAGTTCGTGAGGTTGGATGTTTCTGAGCCCAGCCGTGTGTTAGCTTGCACAGTCGCTCGTTCTTCATTATTGGAGCGTATCCAGATCGACAGTATGATGACCCTCACTTGTGTGTCCTTAGAGACACGGTGCAGCGGAGGTGCCAAGCAGGTTACCTTAGGAGATGATGGAGTTTTGAAATTGCAGGGTCGAGTTTGTGTGCCTAATGTGGATGGGCTTCGAGAGTTGATTTTAGAGGAGGCCGATAGCTCCCGGTACTCTTTTCATCCGGGCGTCGTGAAGATGTATCAGGATTTGCGGCAGCATTATTGGTGGAGGAGAATGAAGAAGGATATCGTTTCATATGTGGCTCGGTGTTTGAATTGTCAGCGGGTTAAGTACGAGCATCAGAGGCCCAGTGGTTTGTTCAAGAAGATAGAGATTCTTGAGTGGAAGTGGGAGTGTATCACTATGGACTTCGTTGTTGGACTCCCACAGACTCAGAGGAAGTTCGATGCAGTGTGGGTCATTGTTGATAGGCTAACCAAGTCAGCACATTTCATTCCTATGGCAGTCTCCTATTCTTCTGAGAGGTTAGCTGAAATCTATATCCGGGAGATTGTTCGTCTTCATAGTGTGCCCGTGTCTATCATTTCTGATCGAGGTACCTAGGTTACCTCACATTTTTGGAAAGCAGTTCAGTGAGAGTTGGGCACACGGGTCGAGTTGAGCACAGCGTTTCATCCACAGATAGACGGGCAGTCCGAGCAGACTATTCAGATTTTGGAGGATATGCTCCGAGCTTGTGTCATTGACTTTGGAGGCTCGTGGGATCATTTTTATCCTTTAGCAGAGTTTGCCTACAACAACAACTACCAGTCGAGTATCCTGATGGCTCCTTATGAGGCTATATATGGTAGGCGGTGTCGGTCGCCGGTTAGATGGTTTGAGCCGGGAGAGGCTCGGTTTTGGGTACGAATCTGGTTCAGGATGCCTTGGACAAGGTTAGGATTATTCAGGATAGGCTTCGTACAGCTCAGTCCAGGCAAAAAAGCTATGCCGACCGCAAGGTTCGAGATTTGGCTTTCATGGTCGGTGAGCGGGTATTGCTTCGAGTGTCGCCTATGAAGGGCGTGATAAGATTTGGGAAGAAGGGCAAGCTTAGCCCTAGGTTCATTGGCCCGTTTGAGATTCTTGATCGAGTGGGAGAGGTGGCTTATAGACTTGCGTTGTCGCCGAGCTTATCTGCCGTGCATCTAGTGTTTCATGTTTCCATGCTTCAGAAGTATCACGGCGATCCATCCCACGTGTTAGATTTCAGCACTGTCCAGTTGGACAAGGACTTGTCTTATGAGGAGGAGCCGGTAGCTATTCTAGATCGGTAGGTTCGTCAGTTGAGATCGAAGAGTTTTCCTTCTCTTCGTGTTCAGTGGAGAGGTCACCCGGTTGAGGCATCGACCTGGGAGTCCAAGTCTGATATGCGGAGCCGTTATCCCCATCTTTTCCCCGACTCAGGTACTTCGTTCTTCTGTCCGTTTGAGGACGAACGATTGTTTTAGAGGTGGATGATGTGATGACCCAAAAGGTCATCACTTGTTTTTAAATTATATTCTGCGTTTCGAGGCCTTAAAAACCTCTTTCAGTATCACCTCGATTTGCATGCGCAGTCCGAGCGCGTAGCCGGAAAGTCTATATGTGAAAATCTGTGAAAAATGATAAAATTTGGCTATAAAATGAATTAAGTTGACTTTGGTCAACATTTTGGGTAAACGGACCCGAACCCATGATTTGACGGTCCCGGAGGGTCCGTAGGAAAATATGGGACTTGGGCATATGCCCGGAATCGAATTACGAGGTCCCAAGCCCGAGAAATGAATTTTTAAAGAAAATTATTTTCTGAAATTATTTATGGGATTTGGAAATGAATTGTGATTAGAACTTGATGGTATCAGGCCCGTATTTTGGTTTCGGTGCCCGGTACAGGTCTTATATGCGATTTAAGATAAGTCTATGAAATTTGGTAAGAAACGGACTTGAAACGACGTGAATCGAATCGTTTTTTAGAAAGTTGGAAATTTGAAGTTCTTAAGGAAATTTCATGATTTTGATGCTAAATTCACAGTTGTTGATGTTATTTTAGCGATTTTAATGCACGAGCGAGTCCGTATGATATTTTTAGGTTGGTATGCATATTTGGTTTGGAGCCCCGAGGTCTCGGGTGAATTTTGGATAGGCCACGGGGTGGATATTAGACTTTGAAATTTCAGGTTTTATTGCTGGTGTGATCAGGCCTGCAGGCTTCGCATTTGCGAAGCCTGGCTCGCAAGTGCGATATCGCAATTGCGAGGGCCTGGTCGCAAATGCGAATCAGCCCAGGCCTGCCCTTCCTCGCAAATCCAAGATGTTTCCTCGCAATTCCGGCCTCGCAAATGCGAGTGTCCCTTCACAAATGCAAAGTCTGCTTGTAATGCTTGAGGCTGCAAATGCGACCTATGTGTCGCAAATGCGAAGTCGCAAATGCGACATTACTGTTCGCAAATGTGAAAGTCCAAATTCTCTAAAGGGTTCACAATTGCGAACCCCTGTTCGCATTTCCCATACCTGCAGCCTGCAACTTTTTATACTTAGCCAAAAATCAACCATTTTTCACATCTTTTCAAAACACAAACTCCCTAGGACGATTTTTCAAGAACAAATCTTCTTCCAAATCGATTGTAAGTCACTTTTTAACTCGTTTCCTTCAATCATTAGCATCTTTTAACATGATTTCAACTTCAAATCAATGATTTTCATGGGGAAATTGGGTGTTTTGGGTAGAACCTAGGGTTTTCAAAAAAAATGGGGATTTGGAC
>NW_017682449.1:0-3200 GCF_001879085.1 Nicotiana attenuata | reverse complement strand
GATGTGGATAATCTTCGGGAGAGGGTAATGGCGGAGGCTCATAATTCCAGGTATTCCGTGCACCCAGGTTCTACGAAAATGTATCATGATCTCAAGGAAATTTATTGGTGGAACGGTATGAAGAGGGGTGTGGCGGACTTTGTATCTAAATGTCCGAATTGTCAGCAAGTAAAAGCTGAGCATCAGCGGCCCGGTGGGTTAACTCAGCTTATGGAAATACCAATGTGGAAATGGGAGATGATCAACATGGATTTTGTGGTAGGGTTACCTCGCACCCAGCGCAAATTCGACTCAATTTGGGTAATAGTGGATCGACTAACCAAATCAGCTCACTTCTTGCCAGTCAAGTCCACCGATACTGCAGAACAGTATGATAAGTTGTATATCAAGGAAATAGTAAGGCTTCATGGCAGTCCACTTTCTATTATCTCAGATCGAGGGGCCCAGTTCACAGCTAATTTTTGGAAGAAATTTCAGCAAGGTTTGGGTACTCAGGTGAATCTCAGCACGGCTTTCCATCCACAGACTGACGGTCAAGCAGAGCGGACTATTCAAACGCTTGAAGATATGTTGCGAGCTTATGTCTTGGATTTCAAAGGTAATTGGGATGATCTTTTGCCACTTATAGAGTTTGCTTACAATAACAGCTTTCATGCTAGCATTCAGATGGCCCCATTTGAGGCATGTACGGAAGGAGGTGTAGGTCTCCGATTGGATGGTTTGAAGTGGGTGAAGCAGAATTGATAGGGCCAGATCTTGTGCACCAGGCTATGGAGAAAGTTAAAGTCATTCAGGAAAGGATGAAACTGCTCAGAGTCGCCAGAAATCCTATGCAGACGTTCGTCGAAGAGAATTGGAATTTCAAGTTGATGATTGGGTGTTCTTGAGGGTATCTCCTATGAAGGGAGTCATGCGATTCGGGAAGAAAGGGAAGTTGAGTCCTAGGTATGTCGGGCCGTATCGGATCGCTCAAAGGATAGGGCAGGTGGCTTATAGGTTGGAATTTCCCCCTGAAATGTCATTAGTGCACCCGGTGTTCCATGTGTCTATGTTAAAGAAAGTGGTTGGAGATCCATCCACCATCGTGCCAGTCGAGACCATCGAGGTTAATGAAGAGTTGTCGTATGAAGAAGTTCCGGTTGCTATTCTTGATAGGCAAGTCCGTAAATTGAGAAATAAGGAAGTTGCTTCAGTTAAAGTATTATGGCGAAGTCAACGAGTTGAGGAAGCCACATGGGAAGCGGAAAATGAAATGAAGGAAAAATACCCCCACCTGTTCGAATAATTCTAGTAGTAATCGTGCGAACTCTTATGTCTAAACAAACTGATATTGTGTTCAAATTGGTGCAAAGACACCCCATATTTTCCTTCTAAATGCTTTACTATTGTAACTCCTCAAGTTGTGCAAGAATTGTAAGTGTTGTGATTATTTGAGTCTTGTGCAACCCCTTTTGATAAATGAAAGTTTTTGTGATAAGTGGATGGTTAATGGTAGTATAGATTGGTAACGATAAATTGAAATGCATATAGTATGTTGAAGTGGTTAAATTGTATGGGACTCATTCAAGTGACTAATTTATGTGCAAAATGTAACAAGTGATTGAATATGTGCAAATTGTTGAGGTAATGAATTGTATACCAGTTGTAGGGATAATTGAAATTGTGCAATGGTGCTTGGAAATATGTTTCGGGGGCTCTCTGACAGGTAGATAAGCCTAATTGCAAAGGAAACTCTGGCAAAATTTTTTAATAATATGGGAGTTAGTGAAAATTGGGAGTCTGCATATCATGTTTTCAAAACCAACTGATTTTCAAGATCCTCATTCAAGGACGAATGATTTTAAGTGGGGGAGGATGTAAGGCCTCGTGAAAATTTGTGCCCAAAACCTAGTAGCTTGTAGTGTCAAGTTCCGGATATGTGTGAGGAATGTGTAAAATTCTTCGAGGCGAGAAGCATTTAAAAATCAAAGAATCAAGTTTTCTAGAAAGGTGTTGTTATGCGGTCAAGAATGCGGTCGCAAATCAAGTATGCAGACCGCATTTCTATCGCAAAGTGAGTCAGTGTGTTAGTCAAATTTGAGGTCAAAATACGGTCGATTATGCGATCGCATAACTAATATGCGGACCGCATAGTCGTCGCACAATCATCATGGAATTTTGTAAAGGGCAATTATGCGGTGCATTATGCGACCGCAGATCGTGTATGCGGACCGCATTTCTGCTGCAAACCCAGACAGTAGGATCAGATTTTTAGAGCACTTTTGCGGTTCATTATGCGGATCGCATTTCATCTTTGCGATCGCAAATGCGATCGCATACCTGACTCGGGGCTCCAATTATTCTAAATCTTAAACCCGACCCCTTCTTCAATAAAACACCCCAACCCCTCATTTTAACGTATTTTCTGAACAAACTAGAGAGAGGAAGGGAGAGTTCTTGAGAGAGGAAGTCTTGCATTCGTCGATTTGATTCTTCAAGCTACCCGGGCCCGAAAATTTCAAGTAATTGTCTTCATCTCCATTCTTGCAGGTAAAATCCCCAACCCTTTTTCATTGGTTTCCAGGTTTAAACATAAAGGGGGATTCTCATGCATTCATTCTTGAAAATAAAGGTTGACAACATACATGCATGTCTTTTAAAACCTAAAATCTAGTAAGGGGAAATTGGGTAGAAGTAAAGGTTTTCAAAAGAAGGATTGATAACCTAAATAGGTTCGGGTAGAAATTGTGAATTTTAATTCTAAGATATATGTGTTAACTTGTGAACTATATTGACGTTGCTAGACTGTTTGGTGAATTGTAAGTAGAAGTTAAAAAGGGAATTCGGCTCCAGGTATGTATGTCTAACATTGACCTTTGTAAAGTCACTTTGTTTGGTGTACGAATATTTGGTATGTGATACCTATGTGGACCATTTGTGAATTCTTGTGATTGATATGCCTTGAGTGTTCTTGGTTAATCTCCCGATATAATGGTGCAAGTAAATGGAAACAACCCAAATGTGTGTGTGTGAATGTGTTTATGTGGTAAGAGCTGTGTAACAAATGATGGAAAGAAATCGTAACTGATGCAAATTGAAACAACTATGGTAATATCATATGTGGCTTGTCGTGGGCAAATATCGTTGTGGCTTAAATTGTATGTGAGCTGTTGTATATAATGGAATTGGTATTTATGGTTATGGAAATTCTTGTGAATTGT
>NW_017682448.1:0-9860 GCF_001879085.1 Nicotiana attenuata | reverse complement strand
ACCCCTATCATCCATATGTAACAATTCAAACATATTCTTTACTCTATCTCTACTAATATGGAAAGGCAATTTTGCCTGCTTAGCCAAGGGACAAACATCACAACTGCCTATTACATTTCTACATAATTCTTCACTAACATTCAACATGTGTTTCAGAACCTGTGATGATGGGTGGCCCATTCTTTTGTGCCAAAGCTGCAAGATATTTTGATCCAACTGCACATTCATGGACTTTGGAATTAACTCTTGTCCTTTATTTGGAATTGCAGAAGTCACCAGATAGAGCCCATTAGTTTCTCTACCAATCCCCTTCATCTTCTCAGTGAAGAGGTCCTGTAGTACACAAAAACCAGGAAAGAATGCAGCCATACATCTCAGCTCTCTAGTTAGTTTGGACACAGATAATAGACTATACTTGAAATCTGGAATGTAAAGAACATTCTTAATCTCTTGCCCTTCTCCTATCTTGCATTTACCAATATGTGAAACTGTTGCTTTAGTTCCATTAGGTAATTGCACTGTTTTTCCATCTTGAGATGCTATATTGTATAACTCAGAAAGTGAGCTATGGTTCGAGGTCATGTGATTTGTCGCACCTGTATCTATGATTCATTCATGAGTACAACCTCCCTTGTCTACTAAGCAAACAATGGAATGAGATATACCTTCCATGTTGGTTGTGGTCTCCTGCATCTCTTCCTTGTTTAGCAGCTTCAGGATCTTATTGAATTGCTCCTCTGCGAACATAGGCCCCATTCCATATCTTGAGGAGTTCCCTTTCTCAGCATATGTGTTTGGTGCATTCCTGTTCCCTTGCAACTGTGAGTCAGCTTCTCCCAACACTGCAGAATTAGCTGAACCATATCCTCCTCTCCTTTTAGATTTGAAATCAGTTGGATATCCTACTATCTTATAACAATTCTCCCTATTGTTCCCTTTCATTTTGCAAAAATCACATTGGAGATTGTAATTCTTCTTAGGTCGAAACTAACCACCAGCAGTCCTAGTAGACATTAGTGCAGCAACTTCACTTCTTTCAGTTGAATCATGAGGATTAGACATAGCTCTTTGACTCTCACGTTCCATTAACATTGAGTATGCCTTATTTACTGTAGGTACTGGGATCATCATAAGTATTTGGCTACGAGCTTGTTCATATGACTCATTAAGTCCCATCAGAAATTATAGCAGCTTCAAACGTTCCATAAAAGCCACAGATTCACCAGATTTTGCACAATCACATCCCAGAGCTGGGGCCAAACTATCAAATTCAACCCAGAGTACTCGTATCTTTGAGAAATATGAGAAGATCGAGTCACTACCTTGATTAATTGTTGCAATTTCTCTGTGAATTTGAAAGATTCTCGAACAATCTATCTTATCATATCGCTCTTTCAAGTCCTTCCAAACTTCGCTGGCGTTCGAAGAGTAAACGATGCCACTTAGTAATTCCGGTGAAACACAATTCATGATCCATGACAAAACGATTGCGTTGCATCGCTCCCAAAGATCTATGAGATTTGTGCCAAAACTTTCCCTTTTACAGGTGCCGTCGATGAACCCTAGCTTGTTCCGACCTAGGATTGCAATTCTCATCGCTCGACTCCATACGGAATAGTTTTCCGGTCCTCGTAACTGAAGAGAGATTAATACAGCTCCCGAATTGTCAATTGAATTGAGAAAAAGTGGGTGATTGTTACTCAATTTCTCTGGTAGTTCATTGTCAACAGCTCCCATGACTGAGCTCCGTCACAATTCTCCGATGAAGTCAGCTAGCAGAAAAGTTGCTCTAAACGACCACACTTATGGCCGATAGCTCTGATACCATGTCAAATTTAGTGGAAGAGATCGATCATGGAGGATTGAGCCAAGAACTTCTTCTTCTTACTGAAAGGAGAAAAATGAATTGCAGTACGCAGTTAACTTCCTAACCTACTGTTATAGAACTAATTCACCGACTAACTACTGAGTTAGTTACTAACTTCTACAAATTATATATACACCCATCACTTTTAAGTTATCTACACAATACTACCCTACTCCATTCTTATTACTCTCAACACATGATTAATGTGAATGCTTCTACACTTAGCATTCACATCAATAGTAATTTATGGAAATAGTGGATATAGAAGAAAATAAATGATTAAATAAAAAGAATTGAGGGATTCTAGGTTACCTAACGGGCTAAATAATTAACTCTTAACTTAAATAAAATAAGTTACACTTTTTTTTAATAGAAAAATTATCTTTCTAAAATGTTGTTAACAGAAATAGAAAAGTGGCCGAAAGATGCTATTTTTTGCCGAAAAAATGGCGTGGCTATTTTAGTTTACTTAATAAAAAAAAGTTAATTTTATAGACCCCCTTTAGGTTTTTGTCTCATGACACTAAACTCCCTCGTGATTTATGATACTCTTACCTCCCCTATTTTTAATTTCGTTGTAATAATTATTTTTAACTTATTTATAAAAATATAAAAAAATACTAACTTGTCTAATTTACCTTACTAATATATACTTTTGTTAAAAGAATTCCTTCATAATCACATCTCACAATAATCCTTTCTTGATCAACGTGGCCGGGCATATCATAACTGTCTCCATCCAATTTCTTAACGATATCAGAATGATCTTCTAAACTTACCATCTAATGAATTCCTCTTCACTAATTTTTAAGTTTGAAATTGAAGTAATAATGTGATTAAGTAGTTATTGGAAGAAGGATACTTATCCTGATCATCATCATAGTCAATATTTAAATCATAATTGTTCGACGAATCCTGAATTCTGCTAAAGGGCTCTTTGCTTTGTTTGATAGTTCTTCCTCAAATCTTGAAAATTTAGGCACGATAATTGGAAGAAAATACGGATACGAATCTTGTTCATCCTCATAGTCCGCTTCTTTTCCATATTCAATTCTTAATTTCTTTGCTTTTCACTTTCTTGTTGTTTTTATTTTAGAAATTATTATTTTTAATAAAATCAATTTAATGAAAGATTATATTAATAATAGTAAATGTTAACTAGGCTTTAGAAAGATGACTTTTATGTTACAATAAAAGTGACTTTTGTATTACAAAACTTAACTTGAATGGCCGTTGATGAAATTTCCTATATGTTTCATAACATAATATCATTAAAACTATACCTTTCAACTAACTATAGCCTTCTGCAACTAACTATATTTTCTGTAATGTATCTTCGATCTTAATTAATTGCCTTTTTGTTTTAAAAGACCTATCCAACAATCCGTTTCTCTAACAGCTACTTCACGAGGGATCACGCACCATTTTTGCAGAGACACGAATGTGCCACTAAATCACTAATTCTGTTTGTGCTACTACATATGCAACGTTGCATGTGTTTATGGAGGTCTAGTTTCTATCCATATGATTTTGATTATAGAATAATCCTCCTCTTCTTGTTCAACTTCAGGACTAGGAGTTCAACTACATCTTTCTAATGGATATTTTAATTAGATTGACAGTCGTACTCAACAACGTACTTTTTATCTATTTTTAAAAATTAAAAAAAAAAAGCAAGAATACTCCTTGTAGAGGTCTTCTATATGTATATATTACGTTATCAGCAGATTTGAATCGAAGAGAGCTCAAGAACAATAAGAAGAAACTAAAAATAAGAAATAAATTGGATTTTTTAATATTCACTGCCTTCTCTGTCAAATGACAGAATACAAATATAGGGAATGAGAAGAAAGGACAGTTGTCGATAGCTGGTCCAAAAAGATAACCACTAATAGTACTAATGGACACATGTCCTTGATTTACTAGCTAGCTATTCCTAGGACTAAAATAGTAATTAATTGACTTAGGGACTAAAGTGTCACTCTTCTGTACTTATCTAATATTATATCATTAGGTCCTAATTATGTAATCACGATTAAATTCGTGACATTCCATCCCTCTTATGTCCTCTCTTCTGCATTACTGATCAAAATCTGGAAACTAGGATGTGAGGTAAGTGTAGTCTTCCCATGTAGCCTTATCCTTGGATAGGTTTGCCCACTGAACTACCACTTGGGTAGCAGCTTTGTTGCCTTTCTTCACAATTCGGCGGTCTAAGATGGCCACTGGTTCAATCAAGACCTGACCATCATCAGTGCATTGGTGGTTCCTTCGATGGTTGCACATGATTTCCCACTGCCTTCTTTAACTGAGATACATGAAAAACGGGATGAATTTTTGATCCCAATGGAAGCTTGAGTTCATAAGCGACATTGCCAATTCTGCGGAGCCTTCAAAAGGCCCATAGAACTTAGCCACCAACTTCAAATTCCGGCGGATTGCCACTGATGTTTGACGATAGGGTTGTAATTTCAAAAAGACCATATCGCCAACTTCAAAATTCCTATCACTTCTCTTAGAATCAGCGTACTGCTTCATCCTATTTTGTGCCTTGGTCTGATTGTCCCTGAGAATCCAGTTAAGTAGCTGTCTTTCTCTCAAGATTTGGTCTACTAACTCCAATCGTGTCTGCACCACTAGCTCAAAAGAGGGCTGAGGAGGGTCGAAACCATAAAGAGCCTTGAATGGTGTCATTCCTATTGCCGACTGATAGTTCGTGTTGTACCAAAATTCTGCCATGGGCAGCCACTTGCTCCAATCCCGTGGTTTGTGGCCTGTCATGCACCTCAAATATGTTTCCACACATTGATTCAACCTCTCTGATTGGCCATCGGTTTGTGGATGATATGCTGAGCTCAAACGTTGCTCCACTTGTATCCCCTTGAGGAGATCCTTCCAAAACAAACTAGTAAACATGGGATCTCTATCTGAAAGGACAGAGCTTGGAATCCCATGTAATTTGCAAATGTTGTCTAAGAACAACTGAGCTATTTGTGCTGCATTATAAGGATGTGTCAAGGAAAATAGGCGAGCATACTTAGTATACCTGTCTACTACTACTAAGATTGAGTCCTTCCCATGTGATTTAGGTAGGCCTTCGATAAAGTCCATGATGAGGTGTTCCCAAGCCTTCGAGGGTATTGGTAATGGTTGTAAAAGACCTGGATAAGGCACATGTTCCCCCTTGTTTCTTTGGCATATCATACAATTTTGTACTATTTCCTTCACGTCCTTCCCCAGATTAGGACAAAAGAAAATGAGCTTTACCCTTTTCTGCGTTGCTGTAATTCCAGAATGCCCTCCCCATGGTGTGGCATGCAGTTGCTCAATAATGGACTTCCTCAATCCTTTGCTGCTGCCTACCCAAATTAAACCATTGTACCTGATGATCCCTTTTTGCAATGTTGTATTCGGAATTGCGCTTGCATCTAAACTCAGTTGTTTAATGATGTCCTGGACTTCAACATCTTCAACATAACTTTCCAACGCTTCTTGTACCCATTTGGGCTGCACTACAGTAAGACCATTGCATTCCTCCATAAACTCTTGTTTTCTTGACAGGGCACCAGCCACCACATTATCTGCTCCCTTCCTGTAATGGATCTCATAACTCAGGCCCATTAGATTGGAAATTCCTTTATGCTGTAATGCTGAGGTTATTCGCTGATCCTTTAGGAATTTCAAGCTGAGGTAGTCTGTCCTAATGATAAAATGATTGGGTTGGAGATAATGCCTCCACTTCTCAACAGCTAGCAATAAGGCCAACAACTCTTTTTCGTATGTTTAGTGACCCAAATGTCTTGGACTGAGCCCTTGAGTGATGAAAGCAATTGCTTTATGGTTCTGCATTAGTACTGCTCCTAATCCTGTTCCACTGGCATCCACCTCTACAACAAAAGGAATGGTCAAATCTGGTAATGCCAAAACTCGGGCATGCACCATCGCATTCTTCAACTCTTCAAATGCAGCAGTAGCACTTTCATTCCATGAAAAAGCTCCCTTTTTGAGTAAATCCGTTAAGGGTTTACTAATAGCTGTAAAGTTTTTAATAAACCTGCGATAATACCCAGTTAACCCAAGAAAACCCCGCAACCCCTTAATATTAACTGGACAAGGCCAATTAATCATTGCCTCGATCTTGGTTGGATCAGTACTCACGCCTTGGCCCGAAATGATATGGCCCAAATATTCAATCTGGACCTCCCTAAAACTGCATTTGGACTGCTTTGCAAATAACTAGTTCTCTTTAAGAACTTCAAACACTACTCTCAAGTGTTTAACATGATCCTCCAGGGTCACACTATAGACGAGGATGTCGTCAAGAAATACTAGGACAAATTTCCTGAGATAGGTACTGAAAATCTTGTGCATGAGTGCTTGAAAGGTTTCCAATGCATTGGTTAATCCGAAAGGCATTACTCGAAATTCCCAAAGGCCATGATTAGTTTTGAATGTTGTTTTGTATTCATCCCCTTGTTTCATATGAATCTGATGATACCCCTAGTGTAAATCTATTTTTGAGAAAATTGAGCTCCATGTAGTTCATCAAACAGGTCCTCAACCACTAGGATAGGGTATTTGTTCTTCACCGTAATATCGTTCAACCTTCGATAGTCCACACAAAATCGCCAAGTTAAATCCTTCTTTTTAACAAGGATGACTGGTGATGCAAAAGGCGATGTACTGGTTGTCAATTTGGGCTTCAAGCATTTCCCTTACCATTCTTTCAATTATATTCTTCTGCTCATAATAGTAACGATAAGGTCGTTGGTTCATTGGCTTGGACCCCGGCAACAATTCAATGGCGTGATCACATCCTCTGCTTGGAGGAAGTCCTTTTGGTTCTTGAAAAATCACAGCAAATTGTTCAATGAGTTTTTGAATTGGACCCGACCCTTGTTGTTTCTCTTGTCCTCCATTCAAGCCTAACAAGTGGGCTGACAAGTAACCATGGCCCATTCATAGTAACTTGGCAATGGATTTTGCATCCCCCTCCGCTAATACATCTTCAGTGTCACTACCCATTATAGTAATGAGTCTTTGGTCCTTAAAAAATGAGATACTACGGGGTCGTGTATGCAGCATAATTGGTGTGACAGAATCCACCCAATCCGTTCCAAGTATAATGCCAATCCCCCCTGCCTTAAGTAGTACCATACTGAAGGTGAAGGACTCAGTTCCCATGGTCCAAGTAAATTCTGGACAATTGTAGCTGCAGGGCATCAATTGCCCGTTTGCTACCCTCACTTTCATAACCTTGTGAAGTGGTTCTATCGTTAACCCAAATTGCTTCACAATCTCGGGGTCAACAAAACTATGGGTAGCCCCACTATCAATTAGTATGGACACCCTATGCTTCTTGACCCACCCTTGAATTCGGATTGTGGTGGGTGGGTGTGACAAACCCATTAGCATAGCCAATGTCACCTCCCCTCCTTCCACTGTTTCACCTAAAGCTTCTTCAAACACCTTTTCTTCTTCCTTTCCTTCTATAGGAGTTTCGATTCCCTCCATGGCATTTAAGGTCCGTGGTTTGCACTGATGTCCAGGGAAATAGTGATCATGACATTTATAACACAATTTTCGTTCTCTCAGAGACTCAATGGTGGGGTTCTTTTGGGCTAACTGTTTTGTATGGCTACTGGTGGGATTGGGCTTGGAATTTGTAAAGGTTGGCCCTTGACTGGTAGGAGGGAATTGGGGTCTTGGGTTAGGAGGGTAATAACTGGTTTTTTGAAAAGGCTTTGGGTTGTGGGCTTTGGCATGTGCATTCAAGGATTGTTCGTATAACTTGGCCGTAGCATAAGCCGTTAAGAGTGTTCGGGGGTTGGCCACCTTAACCATTGGGCCTAAATCTGCGGTTAGCCCACCAATAAAACAAGTGATAAAATAGGCCTCGTCTAAGTGTGGCCTAGCTAACAGAATTGGTCCTCTCAGCTCCTCAAAACGATGTTCATAATTAGCAACATCTGTTACTTGTTGAAGTCTATTGAATTCAATAACCATATCCTATGGTTGGGCCCGGCCATATCTGAGCCAAATGTCTGCACAGAATTGAGCCCAAGAGACTTGTCTCCCGTTATCTATCGAATATGAATCAAACCAGTGGTCAATCTGGTCTCTAATGTTGATGGCCACATAAGTGATTTTCTCCTCCTCTGGAACCATGTATAATGCAAAGAAATCATCACACATCCTTATCCACCCTCGAGGATTAATGCCATCAAAATCTGGAAAGGCTAGTTTAGCTTTGGGCATACGGTTGGCCTGGGTAGTAGAGGGGTATGAGTTGGGGGATGGAGGAAAATGGGTGGTTGTAATAGGTTGAGTAAAGTGACTGTTGAAGTAATATTCTGCAGGTATGGGCTGGGAATAATGGGCCTGAGAGTAATGACCTGGGGGCAAGGGTTGTGGTTGCATATGTGCCAAGGTGGTGTAAATTGGTACATTAGAAGGGATGGTATAAGAAGGTAAATAAAATTGTGGGTGTGTTCGAGCTGAAGTGGACCCAAACGTTCCTAATGAGGTAGATGTATTGATAATGGGTTGAGACAGTGTGGTTTGTACATAGGGTAGGGAAATGAATGGGCTAGTAGAAATGTTAGCTGGGCGCGGATAGGCTATTGTGGGTGGTGGGGGGTACGCGTGCAACGCGTGAGAGAAAAGCGGGTTCATCAACCCAGGAGACATTGTTTCATTTAGGGATGAGGGTAGTGAGGTTCGAGATATAGGTGTTGTGACGGGTGGAAGGGGTAAGATCTGGTTGGAACCTGTGGATACTGGCGTGGCTGGAGTTGCTGGTGTAGAACTTGAACTGTGACCCCCACTCACAGATGACTGGTGGCTCTCTACCGGCGATACTCCTAAGGCAACCAAATAAGACCTTCCTGAGGTGCGAAAATCTTCATGCCGGCCTAGCTCTGTCATCATAGTATACATCTTTCTTTGTGTTTCATCATTCATCCTTCTCTGCATGTCTTCGATAGATTCTAGCCTCCGGTTGGATGCTTCCATGAAGGTTTGCATCTGAAATTCCAGATTGGAGGAACCTCCGGCGCCGTCACCGGCGCGTTATTTATCTACCATCAGTGCTAAGATTACAGCTCTGATACCAAATATTACGTTATCAGCAGATTTGGATTGAAGAGAGCTCAAGAACAATAAGAAGAAACTAAAAAATAAGAAATAAATTGGATTTTTTAATATTCATTGCCTTCTCTGTCAAATGACAGAATACAAATATAGGGAATGAGAAGAAAGGACAGCTGTCGATAGCTGGTCCAAAAAGATAACCACTAATAGTACTAATGGACACATGTCCTTGTTTACTAGCTAGCTATTCCTAGGACTGAAATATCAATTAATTGACTTAGGGACTAAAGTGTCACTCTTCTGTACTTATCTAATATTATATCATTAGGTCCTAATAATGTAGTCACGACTAAATTCGTGACAGTATATTTAATTTATATATGCATCGCATGAACTGGATCTTTGTATATGGTCGAAATAGGTATGCCCGATTTCCCAGGCTCGAGGGGTCGCCTTAAGCCCGAGTTCAGAATAGTTCGAGTTCGACGAACCAGGCTCAAGTTCGACGACAGAGTACAAGGCTCGAAGAATTAAGTGTACGAGGAAAGTCGGAGCCTAATATGACTAGGCCTCGAGATAATGCCATTATGGATTTGTAACAGAATGAGCAAGATTCCTGTCACGTCCCCAAAATCATGGCGTAAACCCCGGAATAGATTTGTACGAATCCGTACTAGGCGGTTAGACAACTGTCCCAATAAGATTATTTACTGTAAATAGAAATGTACCTTATTTAGGGTTCCCCTATTATATAAAGGGGACCCCAATCATTTGTAAACATCATCTAATCATTGGCAAAGAATATACTCTCTTACTTTTTCGCTCATTGTTCATCAGAATTGTCCTTTAGCTTTATTATTCTTGCTTTGTTGTTCTTGGTCCATCTCGAGGTCACTTTGGC
>NW_017682447.1:4487-9862 GCF_001879085.1 Nicotiana attenuata | reverse complement strand
GCGCACCAGTACCACCACAACACAATGCTGAGAACCCATCACACATCGTAGAACCAGAACACACGATCTAACCCGAAGGATCATACCTCCATATAACTTCGCCGCAATGCACGACCCTATCCAAAGACTGGTTCACATGAGACACCCCAAGTCACCATGCTCAAAATCATCAACTAAGCGCAATTCGATGCCTAGCACCCAAAAGTGAATCATCATAACCCTGGAGAAGCAAATGACGCAATGCCATAACCGTCCGAAAGAACATATCCAATGCGTAACAAATCATGCAACACCCAAATACCCATCTCATTCAAATCCCGCTATAAAGCCCAATGGAACTGCACCATATGTGCATATACCCAACAAATCACAATCCCCTAACACAGGAGAGTAACTCATAAATCACTCCAGAACACGAATAAGCTCAACAACAATCGAATGGAACATCTCCCAACAATAGCAGTTCGGAGTCAACAAATGGGACTCGATGCAGAACGCACATCCATATTGGCCTACCAATGGACCCCAAATCAACTCTGGTCACCCACAACAGATAAACAACTCTCCGAAAATTCACAATAACTGAATCATAGCACATACTATCATCTGACTAGCTTGCCCACATCTTCACAGTCCATAACCACAAAATAACCTGTTTATGAGAACTCATAGTCTCCAAATCCATAAAGCACACAAACGTCATATCCGATCACAACTCTACCGCCCGAATATCTGACACATCTCTAATAATCGATCATCCCACTAGGGTACTCCTAAAATTCTCCTGTGCCGCCAAGCAAACTTTGAATATCAGCAGTCGATCAGACAAGATAGTACCGCAATACCGATGAAGCACCCATAACTCAAACACATCGCCCTTTCTGAAATGCATACCCTCATCAAGCCATATCAATTAGTGATCTCATTTACCTATTCATCTGAAACTGTCCATGTTGCATAAGAATCTAGAACCTTCCTTCCAAAATGAAACCGTGACCTTACCTATGCAATTCTCAATCCTACACAACATACCGCATATACCATGCCATCCTATGTCAAATATGAAGACTTTATAATTCATTCCGAGCCACAGGCAACTACGTACTCAACTATCCTAGACCTTTCCATTTAATCCCATCTAGAAGAAAATCACTATACATCACATGCTCCTCATGCCAGAAGAAAATGTACACCTCCAACCGTGATAGAAACCATCAAGAGCTCTCCGAATCCCATTAACACCAAACCAAACCATCAGGACTGAATTCCTCTAACTCAACCAAGCTACGCAGGCCATCAAAACCTAAGAGCATTGTCACGAAATACCTGTAGAAACCCACTGCATCATAAGCACCCAAGAACCGATCATATCCATTACCATGCAGATCCAACCTACTACCAAGCTGTCCTAAAAATTTTTATTTTTTTTGAGTTCCTTCCGAATTACCTTCAAATTGATATGTTTCCTTGCTAGTACACCACTAGCCTTAACTAAAACTTGCCCCACGAACTTTAGCATAAAACCACACCGCCCTAAGGCTTATAAGCCATCGTTTTCTTCTGAAGCACCCCCAAAAGTACCACTGCCGAGATACTCGCTCTGAAGAGACCTTCTACGAATCTAAAGTCATTACCTTCGCCTTCCTGATACTGGTATGTAGAATTCATAATGATACAGAAATACCACAAGTCCTGACATCCTCCCATATAAATCTCAGTTTCTAGCCCACACACATCCTGAAGATTCCCAATTACTACATGTAAATCTTGAATCCTTCAAAACCATTCTCAGGAGTCATCCTCTCTACTCCGATTTCAATTAGACTGATCAAATGAACCAAACGACCCGTGCTCCATTAGAACAGCAACACCTATGGAAGTAACCCCACCTTAATGCAACCAAATAAATCGTGCTCTATGCACCGTACATCCTTTACCAATAACAACTCAAGTCCTTCTGTGACTCTCATACACCCATAAAGCATAACGTAACCTTTATTAAAAAATTTCTTTACTCGAGCCATCCTCGATCTCAATCCCTGCAAGCCACAAAGACTCACTAGTATGCCTCAAACTGGAACCAACATAACACATAACCGTACAATCAACTGATCAATAACAGACTCCCCCACTAGGCTCAAAGCCATAGATCAAAACACACAAAACTCACAATGTCCCTACTCTATTACTACCATAATACCATAGTGAGATTCAACTAAATCCTTCATAAGCTCATGCAACACAAACCATCTAGTGTTTCAAATCATCTGCAAATCTCACATTCACCCTCGTAACAGTCAAGACAACTCTTCTACGCGATCCAAACTCAAACCGTAGCACGTATAATTCATTGATGAAAGAGGACTCCCAACCAACGTCATAGGATCACACAAACCTCAGAAAACTCCGTAGGAGATAATCCACTTGCCTAGCCTCAAATTGGTATCTCTCTATACTCTTCCATAATCATAACTATTACCCGATCACTTACCCTTCCTGAGTCTGAACTCGTATCACGACATGAAATTTACTTCATTCAACAACTAGAAAACACGAAAAGATCCTTCAACACACCCACAACTCGGGGCTATACATCAAATCACAATGGAAATCAAGCACCAAATCGTTCTTCCTACCCTCAAGTAGACTTTTCTTATCACATCTAAATCATATGAACACATCACACAATCACATTATGCTCATCACATAGCCATCCAGCCATCACTTCCACTAATAGGGACACTATCGGACATATAAGTCCAAAAGCACGTGCTCACACAATCAACACCTCAGTGCTCAAGCTACAAGCAAAGCCCAGCCTCAAGTCCTCCAGACTGGCCAAATATCAACACACAGAAATCACATCTCGCCCCTCGATTTGGGGAATCACAAGCCGTCGATGCACAGTTGATACCGAGCGTTCATGCGCGCATATGAACGCGTGGAAGGAGTTCAAAGAGATACATTTCAAGCTGAATTAATGACGCACGATAAGAATTCAAAAATGTGGGATTTTCCTAAAGGTTCTGCAACCTCCCAAGGATAAGTACAGACGTCTCCGTACCGATCCATGAGACTCTACTAAACCTGCTCATGACTCGTGAGACCTATTTAACCTAGGCTCTGATACCAACTTTTCACGACCCCAAATACCCCGGTCGTGATGGCGCTTATCATAGAAATAGGTCAGCCGAAACAACAAGAACAATATAGAAGATCTTTTGTAAAATTTGTATTTTCTAAAGCAGATTGAGTCTCAAATCTTTCATTTTTAATATATCAAAAGAAATACGCGGAATCAAGTGTGTAGATACATCAACCCAGCCCGAATCTGGTGTCACTAGTAATGAGCCACTAAATACACTCAACACTGTCTGCTCAATACAAAACAAATCTGAAATATAAAGTACTAGAATATGAAGGAGAAAGGCAGGGCTGCGCACGTCAGGCAGCTACGTTGCTAACTCCGATGAACCTGCCACCGAGCTCAGAAATATCTGGATCTACACACAAGGTGCAGGGAGTAATGTGAGTACGCCAACTCAGTAAGTAATAAAAGTAAATAATGAGTGAGCAGTAAGAAATCACGTAAACCACGTCATAGCACCACGGTGGATACAGTATGTTTCCAAAACAAGATACAAATCAAATCATCTCATTAAGCTCTGATCTCATTAAAACTCCTTTGAAAAATGTCTTTCTACCAGTTTCAGTAGAGGTTCAATGTAGTTCATAGTGAAAATGATGAAAATCATAATCGGCCCCTCGGGCAAAACGTAGTTCATATAGAGCCCCTCGGGCAGACATAAAGCATATATATTTCATAACAGAAAAAGTCCCAGAGGAAATAACAAAGCCAAATCAGTGATTAAATATCGAACATCTCGTAAAAATCCAGTTTCAACGAAAGTTGTTCAAAATATTTGTTTAACATTTTCAATAGAGGATCGGTATAAAGATGAGTGAAAACAGTAATTTCATAAAACAAGCCCCCCTCAGGCAAAGCATCACTCGTATACATGTATATATAGCTCCTCGGGCATGCCTCTCAGTCACTCATGACTCAACTCTCATCAATCAGCGCTCACACTCAGCACTCACGCTCAATAGGTACCATATAATAACCGCTGCGGTGTGCAATCGGATCTATATATCGCTGCGGCATGAAGCCCGATCCATATATATAGTCGACTGCGCTCACTGGGGGTGTGCAGACTCCGGAGGGGCTCCTACAGCCCAAGAGCTATATCGGTACGGCGTGCAGCCCGATCCATAAATATATAATATCGTTGCGGCGTACAACCCGATCCATAAATATATAATATCGCTGCGGCGTGCAGCCCGATCCATAAATATATATAATATTGTTGCGGCATGCAGCCTGATCCATAAATATATATAATCCTCACCACCAGGCCCTCGGCCTCTCTCATTCATTAACCTTACAATCAGACCCTCGGTCCCTCTCAGTCATCAGCCTCACAAGCCACTCGGGCTATCAGTAAAACAGGGTGCTTATCCCAAAGTATCATTTTATGCATAAAAACAGAGTAATAGAGACTGAGTTATGAAAATCAGTAAAAATGAAGCATGACTGAGTATAGATATTATACCAAAACAGTGAGGAAACAGTAGTAAAAAGCCCCTAAGGGTCCAAACAGTTGGCACAAGGCCCAAATATGGCATTCAGCCCATAACATAGTAATATTTCCCAAAACACAATGATATCAAACAATTTTCAATCAAATATGTGACTTAACAGTCACACTGGACGGACCAAGTCACAATCCCCAACAGTGCACAACCCCTCGCTCGTCATCTAGCGTATGTGTCACCTCAAAGTAGCATAACGATATGAAATCCGGAGTTTCATACCCTCAGGACAACATTTACAATCATTACTTACCTCGAATCGGACGAACATCTACACCGTGATGCCCTTGCCGCTCGACTTGGCCTCAAATCACCTCGAATCTATCCAAAATCAGAATCATATCATCAATACATGCCAAAGGGATAAAGCCCACGCGAAAATTATCAAATTAAACTCAAAATCCCGAAATTGTTCAAACCCGACCCCTAGGCCCACGTCCCGAAATCCGATAAAAATCACATCAATAGAATCCTTATCCTCCCACGAGTCCATACATACCAAGAACATCAAAATCGGACCTCAAATGGTCCCTCAAATCCCCAATTTTACCTCTTCAATTTCAAGCCCTAACTTCCCAAGTTTTTCACCTTTAATCCCATAAATTTCATGCTTAAACAATTGAAAATCAACATAGAATCGAGTTTTAGGTTCAAAAACCTTACCTCCAAGTGTTTCCCTTCAAATCCCTCTTCAATCTCTCTCAAAAAGCTTCAAGGCCGAG
>NW_017682447.1:0-2674 GCF_001879085.1 Nicotiana attenuata | reverse complement strand
GATTTCATAACCTTTTCATCTTCAAAGTTAAACTTTTGCCTGCCATATTTTTATGCATATTTGGCCTCCGTGACTCTATCCTTGCAACTGATATGGTGTAGTCCCCAAGTGTCCGAGTTTGAAGAATAAAGACTCGAATATTGGTATTGTAGCTTGACTATCTTTGGTTGGGTGTTCGATCTTTTGCGACTCGTTCCTCCATTGGTCATGTTCCTGTAAAGGAAGTAAAAGGATGTGTAGTGTTTTTTAGATGAAGACGATGCCATAGCCTTTTTAATAAGATGTTTTGACCTTAGCTTGGAACTTGTGGTTCTTGTATATTTCCAAAGTTCAGTATAGTCATCATTCGAGCTGGGTTGGCTTAAAGTCTATTATCTAAAAATGTTATAAAAAAAAGAAAATATATTTATAATGCGCATATAGGAAAAAACAAAACCGCTACATCTCTCATAAGTAGAACCGTTTGAGGTGCTCTACGTTCCAGTTTGCCTTCACGAGCTTTCCATCCATCTCCTCGAGCATGTATGATCCTTTTCCCGTTATCACAACTATCTAGTATGGTCCTTTCTAATTGGGTTCGAGTTTCTCTATGTTCGGCTCTTGGGTTGCAGAAAACACGTTCCAAAGCACATAGTCCCCCACTTTGAAGTGTCGAAGGTTAGCCTTCTTATTATAGTACTTATCGATCATTTGCTTCTGTGCTGCCATCTAAATCAAAGTCATTTCTCTCTGTCCTTCTAATAAATCCAACAAGACAGCAACAACCTTATTATTTGATTCTTCTGTAGCATGAGCAAACCTCTAGCTTGTTTCTCCTATATCGACTGGAACGAGTGTTTCAGATCTATATACAAGAGAAAATGGGTCTCCCCAGTGCTCAAATTTGTCATTGTGTGGTAAACCCAAAACACTCAAAGTAGCTCTTCTGACCATCTTCTTTTGACTGCTTCTAACATTTTCTTTAAAATGTTCAACATGACTTTATTAGAAGACTCGGCTTGTTCTTTTGCTCCCGGATGGTATGGAGTGCAAGCGATCCTTTTGATTTTCCATTCTTCAATAAATTTTGTTATCTTAGCTCCAATAAACCGTGGGCTGTTATCACATACAATTTCTTCAGAACTCAGAATCTATATATAATATTCCTCCAAATGAAGTCCATAACCTTTTTTTCTCAGATCTGCACGAGTGCACCTGCTTCCACCCACTTAGAAAAGTAGCCAGTTCAAATAAGCAAGAACTTTATCTGTCATAGATCTTATGGTAATGGACCTATTATGTTCATCCCCCATTTCATAGAAGACCATGGGATGAGTATGTATGGAGTGGTTCGGTCGGTTGGTGTAGTCGGGGAGAAAACCGTTGGCACTTGTCATATCGTTTGATAAAATTAGTAGTGTCTTGCTCCATTCAGGGCTAGTACCTGACCCTGATCGGCTTCGGACTAACGACCTGTCCTTGGAGTTATTGCTGCAATTTCCTTCATGGACCTCATCACATAATCTTTGTTTGCATGACCTATGTATTTATCTAGAAAGTCATTGAAGATTCTTCTATACAAGTCCCCTTTGATGAGATAGTATCTTTCTGCCCGAACTCTGAGTTGCTTTGCCCGGATGCCTTCTTGTCTTCGGGTAGTTGCCCATTCTGCAAATAATTAACAAACTCATTATGCCAATCCCAGGTTAGACTGGTTACATTTGCCTCGTCCTTGGTTTGGTTTTAGGATGAGTAAAATAGGTGGTCAATCGAGTTTGTTCCGGACTCGGTGATATCTGCTGCAGAGCTGAGATTGTCTAAAGAATTTGCTTTCGTGATTCCTTCCCAGGGTATTTGTGTAGCTTTCCATTCTTAGAACTAGCTCAGGAGTTGTGTAACCTTAGACAAGTGTTGCTGCATACGAGCTTCTCATGCTACATAGGTTACCTACACTTGATTTATTACCATTTGAGAATTACTTTTCAGTTCTATCTGCTCGGCCCCTAGTCCCCTGGCTAGTTTAAGTCCTACAACAACAGTTTCATACTCGGCTTCATTGTTAGTTTTATAGTGACATTGAATAGATTGTCGCATAATTAGTACTGAGAAGAATTTGTAGCATCATTCTGACGACTAAGATATAAACCGACCCAAGGCTTCTACCCGACCCGTCAACCTCTGCACCTCTGTTTTGCTTGTTGGCATATCTGGTATATATTTTATGGCTTTGATTTACCTTTGATTTGTTTTGTAAATTAAGAAATGCAAATACAAATGCAAGAATAAGAAAAGGAGTATTTTTTATATTTTTTTGAAATAAAATGCACACAAATATGAAAAACAAATTAATTAAAAATAAACTAATTTTTTAGAAAATTGACTTCTTTTAGAAAATTTAAAGGGTGCAAAAATTAGGTATTCAAACACAACCAACTGTTACTATGCAAAAAACTTGAAAGAACTCTTAGGTGATTTCTACTTGAAAACCCCCATCAGGGTTCTCAACTAGCTCAATCGGGACGAATTTTGATCAAACATTTGGACTTTGGAATTTTTACATTCCTATACACTATATAAAACTATATTACCCTCCCTACTCAAGTTTTACTATAATTACATTTTATATACCCAATTACCATTTATGCACATTTTAAGGGAATTAATGATATTAATTAGTGTCCTAAAATAACTCTAC
>NW_017682446.1:4882-9863 GCF_001879085.1 Nicotiana attenuata | reverse complement strand
CCCGAAAGACTGGGGCTCATCAATAGCTGATACGAGATGTCCTAGCAAGCTGAATCGTCGACCTGTAAATCGTTACCTGCATCGCGAGATACAGGCCCCGGGCAAAAGGGGACGTCAGTACATTTGAATTGTACTGGTATGTAAAATAGCTGAACAAAAGAACTGTAAATACTGAAACTGAAACTGAACTGCTAGCTGATAAACTGATAAATGAACAAGGAAGTAAGGATGTGAATACTCCCTCTTCTGAATGATGAACAACCTGTTTAACTGAATATTAAACTGCGGCCTCAGGCCCAATATATATATATATATATATATGTGCACAACTGCGGCCTCGGGCCCAAGTATACGTATAAATAACTGCGGCCTTGGGCCCAAGTATACGTATACATAACTGCGGCCTCAGGCCCAAATACAGGTGTTCAACATTCAAGAATATAAAATCAGGAACTGAGAATCATATTACAATACATGATACTGAAATAATGAGCCATACTGGGTTACATGATATTGAAATAGTGAATAGGATTAGACTGAGATGAGTATTCATAACAAGTTGATTTGTCATAACTTAAACTCATAGAATATCGAATGATTATGAGACTATGCCATTTAGAGAATAGAAGTCCTACTACTGGTCAGGGAACTAAGGCATAGTTCCTTTCTGAGGAGACTGGTAATGATCATAATGAATGGGACGTAGGGAGAATCATAGACATTCCCAAACGTAAAGAGTTAGCCTTACATACCTTAACTTCCTGCTCTTGAGCGTAATACAACGTTGTCAATCCTTTCAACTTCAATCTATAGCAATACAAGTCAAAAGGGTTCCACATTAGCTATAATGCTCATGTTTTGGTCACTTAAGCATTTTGTCAAACACTTGGTAAAAATAAAGCTTCATAGTCCTTATTAATGGTGTCTCTACACCCAACAACCCATTCTCTTGTTCCTAGATAAATTCCAAGGTCTCAAATGATTACACCAACATTATTCTTCATCACCCATAAGGCAAACAACACTCTTAACCAATAATCAACACTCAACACCCCAACCCTATAATCGTTCATGCTTTTCTATCAACCCCAACAACTCATGTCTCATGAACTAGGATTTATAATCATTAAACCAATGCTAGAATCAATTAGAGGGTGAAGACATTACCTTTTCGAAGTTCAAACCCTTGATTTTCGAGTTCTAGGCTTCCTTCTCTCAACAATGATGTCCCTATCGAATATCTAATGATATGGAGGGTTTACCCATGTTAATAAGATGTTGGAAAAGTGAAATTAACTTAGAAGACCATTAGAACTTACCTTGGGTGGTGGAAGGACCCTTAAGGAGTTAGGTTTTTGAGAGTTCCCCTTTCTAGAGCAAGTTTTTATGTTTTGGGGCTGTGGGGGACGAAATATAGCTTTAAAACGACCCCCCACGCGCGAGTTCGCGCACCTGGAGGCTTGTTCGCGCGATTGTTTGCGCTCAACGGCAGTAACACTGCCTCCTACGCGCGAGGTCGCGCACCTGGAGGCTTGTTCGCGCGAGTGTTCGTGCATACGCGTACTGTTCCGAAAAACGCACATAACCTTTTGCATAGAGATCCGTTCGGGCTCCATAATATATCGTTGGAAATCTATTTCAAAGGCCTACAGCTTTCATGATTTGTATTTTCCCCAATTCCTTACACATTTTCACTAAAACTTGATGGAAGACAGACTTTCTGCAACTTAATCGATTTTTGTCAAATCTTATGCACCTCTCTTTCCATTTTGATTTTTGAAATAACTATTTTACCCACAATCATCCCGTTGGGACTTCACATGTTCAAAATATAACCTTACCACTCATTTACCACATTCACACCTAAGCCGAATTTACGTGGTGTTACAATGCTGGCGTGCAGCCCGATCCCATAGTATCCTCACAACACAGGCCCTCGGCCTTAATCAGTCAGAATCTCACAAGCCACTCGGACAACAGTAAAACATGATGCTCAGCCCAAAATAATATTTAAAATACCAAAAACGAGTAAAGATGGCTGAGTTGTGAAAAACAGTAGAGTATAGGATGACTAATTACGAATACTAAGTCAAAATAGTGAGGAATAGCAGTATAACTCCTGGCACGAAGCCCAAATATGGCATTCGGCCCACAACATGATAATAGCAAGCAGTTTTCAATCAAATACGCAATTAAACAGTCATATGGGATGGACTAAGTCACAATCCCCAATAGTGCACGACCCCACGCTCGTCACCTAGCATGTGCATCACCTCAAAATAGCACAACGATGTGAATTCCGGGGTTTCATACCCTCAGAACAACATTTACAATCATTACTTACCTCTATCCGGTCCAATCTCTAGCCCGCGAAGCTGTAACGACGCGACCGGTCGTTTTGAGCTTTTGCACTTTGATCGCAAGTTCTCGGGCATGACTTGCCCCGTGTAACGCATTATGACTGATGTAGATCGTTGGTTTTTGTTTTCAGGAAAATCGGAATGAATTTGAAAGAACAGTCTCAGTTGGAAGCTTTGAATTTGAAAGGCTTGACTAAGAGTTGACTTAATTGTATATGAGTTCGGATCGGAATTTTTATGATTTGGCTAGCTCCGTTGGGTGATTTATGACTTAGGAGCGCGATCGGAATGCATTTTAGAAGTCCGTGGAAGGATTTGGCTTGAATTGGCAAAGTTAGTATTTTGGCGAATTCCGGTTGATAGGTGAGATTTTGATCGAGGGCCGGAATGGAATTCCAAGAGTTGCTGTAGCTTCGTCATGTTATTTGGGATGTGTGTGCAAAATTTCAGGCCATTCGGACGTGGTTTGGTCGGGTTTTTGATCAAATGCATGTTTCGGAAGTTTTAGAAGAACTTAGGCTTGAATTCGATGTGATTCGATGGTTTCGGTGTTTTTTGAGGTGGTTTAATGATTGGAACAGGTTTGAATGATGTTATGGATTATGTTGGTATGTTTGGTTGAGGTCCCGAGGGCCTCGGGTCGGGTGAGTTTCGGGTGGTCAATCGGACCATTTCATGTTGGGAAAAATTGCAGGTTTTGGCTCCAGCTCTGTTGCAGATGTTTCCTCTTCGCGATCGCTTGAGGAGGCTCGCGATCGCGTAGAGTTATTTCAGGGGCATCCAGGTTTTCTCTTCGCGTTCGCATAGATAGGGTCGCGATCGCGTAGTTTTGCGTTGCTGTCAATCGCGGTCGCGTGTCTTCATTTGCGATCGCGTAGTTTGGAGATTCTGAGCATCGCGTTCGCGTGAGGGAGTACGCGATCGCGTAGTGTAATTGTGGGCTGTGCTTCGCGATCGCGATTGAGTAAAAATTGAGTGCTGGGCAGAATGGTTTAAAAAACACATTTCCGCGAAGTTGAGGCTAAGTTCCTCCATTGTTGGTCGATTTTGAAGCTTTTTGAAGAGGATTGAAGAGGGATTCAAGGGGAATTACCCGGAGGTAAGATTTTTGAACTCAATACTCATTTTTATTGTGAAATCCACCTAGAAATTCATGGAAATTAAGCCTAAAATTGAAGAACTAGGGCTTGAGAAATTGGACTTTTGAATTGGAAATTTAAGGGCCATTTGAGGTTGGATTTGAGAGTTTTTGGTATGTATGGACTCGTGGCGAGATAAGGAACCCGTTGATGTGAAAATTTCTGAGTTTCGAGAAGTGGGCCTGGGGCTCGGGTTTTGCTAATTTCAGGATTTTTGATATTTTTCGATTGTTCTCGCTTGGGCCTTGTTCCCTTAGCATATTGTGATGTATTCGCTCTGATTTTGGGTAGATTCGCACGCGTGGAGGCCTATTTGAGAAGCAAAGGCGTCGCGAGCTAGAGATATCGCCGGTTCGAGGTAAGTAATGATTGTAAATGCTGTTCTGAGGGTTTGAAACCCCGGATTACACATTGCTGTGTTACTTTGAGGTGACTTACACGCTAGATGACGAGCGTGGGGTAGAGCACCGCTGGGGATTGTGACCTAGTCCATCCCGAACGATTATTTTAATGCGCACTTGATAGTTAATTGTTTGATACTATTATATCTTGGGCTGTATACCATGTTTGGGGCCTTGTGCCGACTTGTTGAGACCCTTAGGGGCATTTGTACTATCTTTCCTCATTCAACTTGTTTGAAAGCATATCCTCAGTCATGTTTTACCTGTTTATTACTCAAATCTGGCTTTATCGCTATATTCTTAAAAATGTGGAAACTCTTTTGGGCTGAGCTCCCTGTTTTACTGATGGTCCGAGTGATCGTGAGATGATGACTAAGATAGACCGAGGGTCTGATTGTGAGATTGATGATTGAGATAGACTGAGAGCCTGATGGTGAGGTTAATGACTGAGAGAGGCCGAGGGCCTAGTTGTGAGGATTATATATCTATGGATCGGGCTGCACGCCGCAGCAATGTATATATATATGTATATGGATCGGGCTGCACGCCGCAGCGATACTTATATGGATCGGGCTGCACGCTGCAACAATATTGCGCTTGGGCCGTAAGGGGCCCCTCCCGGAGTCTGCACACCCCCAGTGAGCGCCATCGACGAAGTATATGGATCGGGCTGCACGCCGCAGCGATATATGGATCGGGCTGCACGTCGCAGCGGTGACTATATGGTACCTATTGAGCGTGAATGCTGAGTACGAGTTCTGATTGGTAAGAGTTGAGTCATGAGTGACAGAGAGGCTAGCCCGAGGAGCGATAGATATATTCATGCATATGAGTGTTGTTTGCCTGAGAGGCCTGTTTATGAACTTATTGATTTCACTCCTCCTTAAAGTGAGTTACTATCGAATATGTTGATTTATTGACTGCTTCCACTCATCTTTATATTGACCTCTGTTGGAAAGTTGAATAAATATTTTAAAATAACTTTTACTTAAACTGGGGTTTACGAGATGTTCAGAAATTATATGGATTTGGCATTGGTATTTCCACTGAGATCTTCAAGTTATGAAGCGCTTATGATTAC
>NW_017682446.1:0-3173 GCF_001879085.1 Nicotiana attenuata | reverse complement strand
GTCTTTATGCTTCGGGTCTCGTGTAGTGAGCCTGGGGTTGAGGAATTGTAGTGCTACAGCAAGAGGGGATATCAAGTTGAAAATGAATCAGAAGGAAATCTAGATAGATGGAGTAGCTTGATAGTAGACCGAATCGGTATGGAAAGGACATGATTAATTCTTTGTATGTGTTCGAGGTAATGAGTTCTTACAGGTATTTTTGCAGCACCGCTCTTGAGTTTTGATGGCTTGCTTAGCTTGATCTAGTTAGAAGGATTCAGTTCTGGCAGTTAATTTGTGCAAACGGAATTGGGGGACTTCTTGTTGACTTCTACCGTGGTTGGGGAGGTGCATTTTCTACAGATGTGAGAGGCATGGGATGTGTAATAATTTTTCTTCTAGATGGGATCAATGGAAGTTCTTGGCTAGATGAGTTACAGTTCAGTTCTGAAAGGAAGGTCATAAATTCTTAGACAGCACGGCAGTTTCAGATGATTAGGTAAATGATATTACTAAATAGGTGTCTCGATAAGGGTATAAACTTCATAAAAAGGGCAATGTGGTTGAATTAAGGATACTTTATTGGTATTGTGGCACTCTCTTATTGGATCGACTGTCCATATTCAAGTTGGCTTGGTAGCACAGAAGAATTATAGGAGTATCCCTCATGGAATGATCGAGTATCGGATGTGTGTTAGATGTTCGGGCAGTGTAGTTGGGATCAGATATGGCGATTCGTGTGCTCTATGGATTGGGAGACTGAGAGTTTTCGTGATTAGATGGCTTTGTGGTTGTGGACCGTGAGAAAATAGCTAAGGTTGGTCAGATTTGTTTACTCCGAACTGCTGTTGTTGAGAGATGTGCCATTCGATTGTTGTTGAGCTTATTCGTGATATGTGAGTTACCCTCCTGTGTTACGAGGAGTTGAGATTTGGTGGTTATATGCACAAATGGTGCGGTTTCAGTTGGGCTTTATAGCGGGATTTGAATGAGACGGGTATTTGGGTGTTGCATGATTTGTTGCACATTGGGTATGTTCTTTCGGGTTGGTGTGGCATTGCGTCATTTGCTTCTCCATGGTTATGGTGATTCACTTTTGGGTGCTAGGCATCAAATTGGCTTGGTTGATGGTTTTGGGCATAGTGACTTGAGGTGTTTCATGTAGAGCAGTGTTTGGATAGGATCGCGCATTGTAGCGAAGCTACGTGGAGATATGACCTTTTGGGTTAGATTCATGTGTTCTATTTCTATGATGTGAGACAGGTTCTCAGCCTTGTGTTGTGATGGTACTGGTGAGCTTGTGGTACAGCTCTCTCATTTGAGTCCTTTTCATGGTTTGAGTACGTTCAGATCGTTACTTATTAGTGCGAGGACTGCACGAGTTGTGTCTTTAGATTGTATTGGTGTGTCATGTCACCAGAGTAGTTGTGTTGAAATTAGATGAGATTGTTGGGATCTAGAATGAATACAAACCGATTCGGTTTCAGCGTGTTGGAGGGATATATTGATGTTCGGCTCAGAAATTTGCTATGGTATTGCCAGAGGAGAAGCGGCTTCATGAATGGTTGATCTGAGAAATGGTTATGGTTTATTGCGTGTTTCATTGATCGTTGGCAGTATATGAAAGTGTTGGAGTGAGACATAGTTGATAAGAGCTTTTCTATCGGTATTTGGGTGTTGTGTACAGTTGTTGTGAATAGAAGTTATTGCTACGAGCGTTAAAGTTATGTGGTTTATCATGTAATTGCACCTGAGGTTGCAGGTATGGGTTATTACAGCTGGTTCGGACTTGTTTAGAGTATAGATGTGAGGTTTTGATCGTATTGATGATTTCGGTAGTGGAAATGTGGTTCTATAGTTTATGGACTAGGATGGATTGTGAAATTTCAGTTATATTGTGTTATCGAACCTATATGAGATAAGGGGACGTGGGATCACCCCCGGGTATATGCATGGTAAGGTTATTCAGCTATTGGTTGGCTTTTAAAACAACTTTGAGTACGTTCAAGGACGAACGTGTGTTTAAGTGGGGGAGGATGTAACGACCCGACCGGTCGTTTTGAGCTTCTTCACTTTGATTGCCAGTTCTCGGGCATGACTTGCCCCGTGTAATGCATTATGACTGATGTAGATCGTTGGTTTTTGTTTTCAGGAAAATCGGAATGAATTTGAAAGAACAGTCTCTGTTGAAAGCTTTGAATTTGAAAGGTTTGACCAAGAGTTGACTTAATTGTATATGAGTTCGGATCGGAATTTTTATGATTTGACAAGCTCCGTTGGGTGATTTATGACTTAGAAGTGCGATCGGAATGCATTTTGGAAGTCCGTGGAAGGATTTGGCTTGAATTGGCAAAGTTAGTATTTTGGCGAATTCCGGTTGATAGGTGAGATTTTGATCGAGGGTCGGAATGGAATTCCAAGAGTTGCTGTAGCTTCACTATGTTATTTGGGATGTGTGTGCAAAATTTCAGGCCATTCAGACGTGGTTTGGTCGGGTTTTTGATCAAATGCATGTTTCGGAAGTTTTAGAAGAACTTAGGCTTGAATTCGATGTGATTCGATGGTTTTGGTGTTGTTTGAGGTGTTTTAATGATTGGAACAGGTTTGAATGATGTTATGGATTATATTGGTATGTTTGGTTGAGGTCCCGAGGGCCTCGGGTGAGTTTCGGGTGGTCAATCGGACCATTTCATGTTGGGAAAAATTGCAGGTTTTGGCTCCAGCTCTGTTGCAGATGTTTCCTCTTCGCGATCGCGTGAGGAGGCTCGCGATCGCGTAGAGTTATTTCAGGGGCATCCATGTTTTCTCTTCGCGTTCGCATAGATAGGGTCGCGATCGCGTAGTTTTGCGTTGCTGTCAATCGTGGTCGCGTGTCTTCATTTGCGATCGCGTAGTTGGGAGATTCTGAGCATCGCGTTCGCGTGAGGGAGTACGCGATCGCGTAGTGTAATTGTGGGCTGTGCTTCGCGATCGCGATTGAGTAAAAATTGAGTGCTGGGCAGAATGTTTTAAAAAACCCATTTCCGCAAATTTGAGGCTAAGTTCCTCCATTGTTGGTCGATTTTGAAGCTTTTTGAAGAGGATTGAAGAGGGATTCAAGGGGTATTACCTGGAGGTAAGATTTTTGAACTCAATACACGTTTTTATTGTGAAATCCACATAGAAATTCATGGAAATTAAGCCTAAAATTGAAG
>NW_017682445.1:0-9863 GCF_001879085.1 Nicotiana attenuata | reverse complement strand
TAAAGAGACCGCAGAAGCGGCTTGGATTCTGCATAAGCGGGACCGCAGAAGCGGTCCCTTGGCCACAGAAGCGGTAATCCCTGTTCAGAAATAAGAAATTCGAGGGTTGAGTTCAAAAGATAGAAAAATCACTTGAGAGCTCGGGAGAGGGCGATTCTTGGAGGGTTTTGAAGAGAAGATCATTGGGTAACGTTTTCTTAATCCTATTTAGTTGTATTCCATCTATATCTAGTTAAATCCATCATTAGAATTCGAATTTAGGATAAAAAATTGGATAGTTTGGGGAAAACTTCTTAGACCTAACTTTTGGATTTTGAGTGGGCATTTGACCTCCGATTTGGGAGATTTTTATATGGTTAGACTCGTGAGAGTACGAGGGTTCTGAAAATGTGAAAATTATTCGATTTCGAGACGTTGGCCTGAGGGGCAATTTGGTTATTTTACCTATGTTCGCGCCTTAGCTTTAAATTTAATAGTGGAATCAGTTGTTTGCAATATTACTCACGATATGTAATTGAATTAAATAGATTTGGGCCATTTGGAATCGGATACTCATGGAAAAAGTGTGATTTCGAGTAGATTTTGGTGCCGATTCGAGGTAAGTGGCTTGTCTAACCTTGTGTGGGGGATTTTTCCCCTTAGGGTTGTTACTTGATATTTGAGTGCCTTGTACGTGAGGTGACGGACGCGTACTTGAGCCGATTGATGGAAAATCCAGTTTTACTTAAGTTATTGAGATTTGGTTTCTTTCTTTCTTGCCTTATTCTACTTGAAATTATAACTTGTGCTAGATTAGGAAAAGCATGTTTAGTTGACTTGATTGCCTAATTGCTTGAGTCGTTTTGACTGTTCTACGTGAAGCATGCTAGGCTAGTTCTATCTATGTTGTATTTCGTACTTCATTCCTTGGTATATTTTTGGATGTGGTTGCGCATTTACATTGGGACTACGGATGTGGGATTCCGGTAGCTCCCCCCTGTTTGTTTATTTTGGGACTACGGGTTAGATTCCCTGTAGATCCCCCTGCACTTTTACTTTGGGACTGCGGGTTAGATTCCCGATAGATCCCCCCCTGCATATTGATGGTTGGACTACGGGACGGTATCCCGAGAGATCCTTCGGTTTGGCACATGAGTTGGACTACGGGACGGTATCCCGGGAGATCCACTAGACAGTTGAGAAAAGGGCTGCAGGACGGTATCCTGGGAGACCCTCATTGTTATTCTTGGTATTGAGCTGTAGTCACTCTGTGTTCATTTCGTTCTTTGTGTAGTTGTTATTATTTTGTTAGTCTGTCTTATCTCACTGCTGTACTCATTATTTCTGTCTGATTGTCATACTGTTAATTAATATTATATTTTGCCTCAGTAGGGCCCTGACCTTCCTCGTCACTACCCAACCGAGGTTAGGCTTGGCACTTACTGAGTACCGCTGTGGTGTACTCATGCCCTTCCTGCGCATGTTTTTCATGTGCAGATCCAGGTACCTCTTCTCAGGCGCACTATCCTTGAGGCGAGGAGACACACGGAGACTTCGAGGTATATCTGCAGCGTCCGCAGACCGAAGAGTCTTCTTCTTTATTCTAGTTGTAGAGCTGTTATCCTATCATACTTTTGATGTAGATATTCTGGAGATTAGAGTACTTATGGTAATTCTATTAGCCTGTGTTTCCCGTGAGCTTCCGGGTTTTGGGATTGAGTTGTAGACTTCCGCGTATCTTTAGAGTTGTATAGGCCGGGCGGCCTTATATTTAGTTGTTATTTTTCATATGTTCAGTTTTAATTGATTATCCCTCAAGTTAAATTGTTATTTCCGCACTGTTAGGCTTACCTAGATGTAGGAACTAGCTGCCATCACGACATGTTCATGGAGGGTGAACGGGGGTCGTGACAGTAAATATTCACGCCTTTTTGGGTTTTGGCGCCTCCTCTTGTGCCCGCGGTACTCCTACTTCTTATTCAACAAATCAATTAGCTACTTAAATAAGTAGTAATAGGTTTAGTACTTACTGCCCGTTTGGCCAAGCTGACCAAAACTACTTATATTTTAAAAAGTGCTTTTGCTCAAAAATTAAAAAGTACTTTTGAAAAATTATAGTTCGTGTTTGGCCACTTCAATAAGAAGTATTTTAATAAGCAAATTGTGTTTGGATAATCTTTTCAAAAAGTAGGGAAAAGTTAACAACGAAACTAAAGAGAAAAGCACAAAAAAATTAGCATGAAATAAAATAAAGCACACAAAAACTATTTATCATTAAGTATGAACTAATACTTATTTAAACTAGCTAAAATAAATAATAAAAGAGGGTGAGCAATTTTAAAAAAAACAAAAAAACAAGATACTTCACCTATATGAATATTGTTTATAATTGTCAGTTTTTATAATAAGACAGAGGCTCTTTTGAGTTATCTTAGCTAACTACAACTAATTTAGAATATTGCATTTTGTCATAACACAAACTTTCATTAAAAAAAAAGGAGGATAATAGTACATGCCCTAGAAAACAAAAGGGAACTGCACTAATATTTGGCCATAAGTTAAAATAGATATATATTTCGTTATGTGGGCTGCATTGATTTCTGATGACCTTTTCATAATTTTTTGTGCTCTGGTGGTACAAGTAATCACAGTTCAGTAACACTTCCATGTTCAACAGTGCACCATCTGCATTTTATTTTAATAATTAATAAGCTAAAGCTAAAATGTTTGATGTTGAAAGTAGAGATACATTTTCAATATTTTTATTTCTTATGTTAATGATATGATTATAAATACGAACATAGAGATAGATGAGGTAAAGGAATACAGATCTGCTAGATGGGTATCACCTTCGGAAGCTCTCTCTCTCTTTTTTTTTTTTTTTTAGGGGGGGGGGGGGGGTATTCGATTTGGATGTGACCTTTTTACTATTACTTGAGCCAAAGGGCTATCAGAAAGATGGGATTTTGGTGCAGAAATAGTGTGCATAAGGTAGACTGACATGGATGAAAAGGATGTGTCTGCAGTTTGAAGGTTGTGAGGGCAATGATTATGTTGTATTTGCCATTTTGGAGGTTTGTTTGGGTGGATCAACTCGCTAAGCCCGGGCCCAAACTTATGTTATTTTATAAAAAGAGTGCATAAATTTTTATGAGATGTATTAGTTTGAGAAACTCAATTCGAGGGGTCTTCTATATGGATTCAAACGTTATTATCCTGAAATTCTCTCTGCATAAATGAATTTTATTTAATTGTAATAGTTCATTCGAGCCATTACATTTCAACTTCCTGAAGCGGATTTGTTAACTTAAGTAACTTGTGGTGTATATGTATATTTGGGAGCCAATTCATTTATCTGCTATCTTTTATTAAAAAAGTTTTCATTGACCTTCGACGATCTTTCTTAGGCTGTCTGGGTATAGAAAACTGAACTTTTAGCTTTTGCACTTGCCATTTATTAACTCCATTATAAGAGGCAGTTTGAGGAGCTTGGGGTCGTCAAGGGCATTTTGGGAAAACTGTAAATATTTTGGCCTAAGCCACGTGCTAACGCTTTGCAACTTATGAACGCTCGTTCTACTACCGTTTTGCTTCGTCTCTCTGGCTCTTCCCTCTCCAGGTCAGCTGCCTGTACAATATTAGCTGAATTTTTCCAAAAAAATTTCTTTGTTTCCCCCACCTTTTCTGATTATAAGTGTTATTTAGATACAAGATTGTGTTGATTTTTTATTTGAAGAATGTCTCCTTACGCTGTTTTGAATCTGGCATGGAAGACTTACGTAGCTTCCGTCTTAAATTTAAGCTAATTGGTGATATATTGCTACGCCTCTACTTTGCTTGTTCCGCTTTGCTCTTTCCATGGTTTAATTTTGGTATTCATTTGTTTCAACTCTTTTAAAAGTGCAATGACATCAGATTTGAGTTTGTATTTTTGATACTACTCCAGACTTGCATTAGAGATGTTTGAGAATTGCCCGAAAGAAACTACCAACTATGTGGACTCTGTTAGGGAGCTCCTACACCCAGTTGTCTTTGGTTGGCTAAAATAGCTTCGAGTAGGAGTAAATACCACAATGGACGAGAACAGATTGAAGCTTGCTATAACCTGAATTGCCACCCAAAACCTATGCTTTTGGGCCTCGGAATCTTGCGAATCAGGTAAGGTAATGTTGTTTTCAGGAGAGGTCGGCAGAGGAAAATCAAGTGCTTAATACCAACATCTTAGGTAACCTAATGGAAATAAAAGCTAAAGCATTGAATTTATATACATACTAATAAAACTTTAACAATAATTGAGAAAATTAATGATAAAAAGCTCCAGTGCAAGAAAAACTAAAGTGGCTTTACTTCATGCATAAATAACACAAGGTGACTAGCATTCAGTGAGCAGCTCATATTGTCATAGCGCACATTTTTTGTGGTAAAAATTACCTTAAATCTTAACAGTAGAACACAACAGCACACCTTCACATGAAAAAAATATTTAAACATAAAGGAAAATAATGGAAGGAATGAACTTTAAGCCTGGTCAGACACTCTAAATCTACCAAGCTTCCTCTTTTACACTCTTTACAGTGTACAAAAAGATGGAGCAGATTCCAATTATGCAGGGGATAGTTGATCAACGAAATGTAGGTTACTTTTAGTAGAAGAAGCCCATATCGTATAGAGCCTTAACTCAATATGTTGGTACATGAATAGAAGAAAACCAATTGATGAAAGTATACTGCAAAGAATAAAGTGTATCCATTACTTAAAGAACAATTTGTGTATGGAAATTCTGTTTTTGGATGAATAGTAGTCTTCTACCATTTTTCGTTGCCTGGAGATGTGCTTAGTTCAAATAAATGATGCTACTGTTGGATTGCTTGAGCATGTTGTTTGTTTTTTTTCCCGTATTTTTTGGTTGGTTGAAAATTTGGTGATAGCTTGAGCATGTTATCTTTACATGCACTGAAGCAGTACAATTGTTGATATACATTACTAATCATAAATGTTACAGAATGACAAAGGCACAACATTTTGAAGCAATTACATTGGATTTTTGAAATGGCAGATAGTGAGAGTTCATATTAACTTAGACATTAAACCATTGATATTGTGCATGATGATTGAACATAAAATATAATTTTGTATTTTCGTCAAGTCTTTTGAACATAAACTATAGTTTATTTCTCTTTTTAACATTTCATGAAGAACTTGGATGCAAATATCTACAGATGAAAAATGAACTCATGGATTCCAAAAAAAGTAACAACTCGAGGGTAGTCGCATTCACCGCAAAAGGAGGTTCCCAGTAAGCAGATTTGTTCTACCAAAAGTCACACTAAGGTATTAAAATTAAATGACAAAGTAAATGCCTATTTATGTGCCTATTGCTCCCTTCAAAGATATCAATCAAAATATTTTCCATCCCTTAAAAATGTTCAAATAAAAGGGGTAGCTATGGGTCGTGCAGTGGATTTAACTATACTCACTTGATATAATTAGCTCATAAAGTAACTTAAGGAGATGTTTGAAATTCAGGAAGAGTTTCGCATCCGAAATAAGTAGGAGAGCATTTTTACATATGATGAAGAGCTAATGATGCCTATCTTTGATCATCCTTCTATGTAATTGTCCATTTATCCATTCAACATAAAATTTAAAAATATATATGCCAATTATCTACTATGCATATCATGGTGCTCAATTAGTTTATTGCAACAATGTGGTGAAGAAGATTTATATTTGAAAGTGGTATACGTTTTGATATCATGAAATTCTGATCTTGTGGATATAAAAAAATCTACGAAATACATTAGTTACAAGGAGGACTGTCAAAAAAAAACAAATATATCTCTAGATATTTTACCCTTCTTCTGGGGCAGTCAAAATGGAATTATACAAGCCACAAATCCAAATGAGATCGTATCAAGTTTCTTTTTCTGCATTTTTATAAATTAACGTGATTAGTTCTGAAGAATGCCAATAAGTCCAACAAATTATTCTCAACGAGGTGACAGTTTTCATCCCTATTTTGGTAGCTTTTCTGCTACCTCTTTCGGCTTACAAAACTATGGTCTCCTCCATTACTCTGGAGTACCTATTGCACTCGGTTGAAATGAACTGGACATTTAGTTTTTTGATTTCTGCGAATGAAAACCAAAAAAATTACAGATTTCAGAACACAATACACAGATATCAGGTACCATAACGACGTATATATTCATTCCAGAAGGTTTTATTTTTTCAATTGGGAAAACAGGTTAGTATCAGAGTACCCTTCCGTGTAAAACAGTATGTTCTAAACAGAAATTGTTTCATAGAGATGCAAAGGAAGAAGATCAAGCTTTACGAAACACTTCGATGGTAGATTTAAGGCTGCAAAATAGTACGTTCGAGGTTCCAGAGACAAAGCTATAGTTATACTAATAGAGAGAGAAAATAGAAACTAGAATCTCATTGCAACTCTTTCTTGTTTTTCCTCATTCAGTTGCTTTTCCTTTACGTCTGCTGCTATTGCTGGTTTCAAGGAGATAACACCATTGAATCCACATCATCCCCGAATATGCTATAAGCCTCTATTACTCGTGCATAACTAAATCCCATCGACAGCATAATCTGGATGCAGTCACTAAGAACTTTTCGCCCCCACCTTCTTGCTTCGCTCCACTTCCCGATGACCCTGCAAGACCATAACCAGTTGATGCTATCACAATAGAAGAACAAACAAAAGAATCATGTATTGTTCATGAATGCCAATTCCCCAATGGAGTGCCGGCTCGAACTTACTAGCTCCTGAAGATGATGGTTCAGCGCTAGAATTGGAAGATTCTCGACAACCAAGCTGCTGCCTGAATTTGTCATTGGCAATATACTCGGCCCTAGAAGCTTCCATTACCATGCGTTCAATCTCCTTTTCGGTGAGCTCAAGATCAGAATAAAAGCGTCCTTCCACTAGAAGTGCCTGAATTGAACCATTTAACATAACACGAAAAATGATTGCCCGGTCTGTGAAAGTAATTCAGTTCACCAGTTTTAAGGTAACTCACAATATCAATTTGCTGATCCTGTTGAGCTTTTATTGCTGCTTTGACCTGATCCTTATCAACGTTCCTCTATACCAAAAATAAAAAATAAAAAAAATCAGAAGGTAAGGATGGAAAACAGATCTACTAGATGCTTACAAATAAAAAAAAAAAATAACACCACCCACATAATTCAACACCCAAGAGCTGTAGGCACACAACCGATGAAGTTTCACTAGTTTCAACAGCTACAGAAAGTAAACATCATGCCAGTTTGTAGCAGTGATAAGAAAAACGACCGCTTCCTCGCTTTAAGCGAGAAGCGAAGCCGAGCGGAGGGTCGGCGCTTCTACCATTAAAAGCGACTCTGGTAAAAAAGGCGACCGCTTCTCGGTAAAAAGTGAGAAGCGGTGACAGCGAGAAGAAGCGAGGTAAGGGACGCTTTTTAAATTAAAATACCCAAAGCCCTATTTAATTAAAAACATTGCATTCTATTTACTCTGGACTCTTCAGCAGCGAGATTAAACTAGCGAGAAACTAGGGTTCTCATAAAAGCAACGATTTCTTCCTCTCTTCTTCATTAACTTCAAGCAGCAATTTCTCTTCCTCAAACTAGGGTTCTTCTTCTTCTTCATTAAATTATCTTTTGAATCGATGCATCCATTGCTATTTGCTATGCCTGTGGTCAACTTATCCGTCATTCCAAGTTATTACTAGTGCTGGTTAACTAGTTGACTTATAATAAATTTTTGTATTTTTCAAATATATAAAAAAAAATTAAGAAACTTTAAGAATCTATACGCGCTAATTCACACTGAAAATTAAGTTCCTTTCACATTCGTTCCTTCATATAACTTTTGTACATCGTAGGTCAGTGTAAAGTATTTTTTATACTATCACGTCACTTTAAGGACATCTACTGATAAACCTTTTCAAAATGCGGGTACGTACTCCAACAGATAAATATGACCTAATGGTGTATTGACACAATACATATGACTTAAAATCTTTTTTTAATTACCTTCATCGGCAAAAGAAGTAAAGTGACTCTTTCTGTTTATTGAAAGGCAAAGAAATCTTATATAGAGAACTTCATTTATAGCCCATCGGGCCAAATATATATCATCCGGTAGCCATAAATTAAACCATACAAGTCATAGCCTAAAAATAATAACAACTGCTAGCCGGAAACTCACTGATCGAATTCTTTTCGTTTAGATACCTCGCCGGAAAAACCTAGAACCGTCCAGATCTAAGAAGATCTGGACTTTTACCCGTCGCCACAAAACTCAAAATCAAAAAATTAAAAAAGAAATTCCGCTACTGCTCTTATTGGTGTCATTGATTCTGCACTTTGAATCGAGAAAAGAAACTCATGTCTGGGTTTGGAACTTCTGTTAATGTTTGTTTGTTACTGAAAAGTGAGATTTGGAATTGTTCCGTTGAATTGAAATACTGTTAATTTAGTGATTTGATGAATTGGGCGAAGCGAATTGACGAGTAAAATTCAAAATCCACTTACTTTGAGTTTGTGACTTTTGCATCTGTTGGTGAAATTTGTTTCAAGGATTAAATCATTGCTTGGGAAATTGATGTGAACTAATACCGTCGCCAGCCAGTGGTCAATTCCGGCGGTGACTAGTAAAAATCAGTAGCAGCAACCTATAGGGAAGAAGAGGAAAGCGAGAGGAGCAGTCATGGTCATAGTTCGCTGGCTGGATTTCGGCAGTGGTGTAGCATAAGGCAACGAGAGAGACAACCTTGTCTTCTTCTCTGATTTTCTCTTATAGTTTCTGTGAATATGTAGATAATATTTTGAAGATCTTTGGCTAAAAGTTTAAAACTCCGGCGATCTTGTTACCATTTTCGGCGACTGTGAGGCCATGGACGCTGGNTCAAATGAGGGGGAAGATCAGAGGAGATGATTATGCATAAAGTTGAAATATATACAAAAATTGAATGTCATTATACAAAAAAATATACAAAAATTGAATGTCATTATACAAAAAATATACTAAATAGACTGTCACTATACAAT
Source organism: Nicotiana attenuata (assembly GCF_001879085.1). Lineage (NCBI taxonomy): Eukaryota > Viridiplantae > Streptophyta > Magnoliopsida > Solanales > Solanaceae > Nicotiana > Nicotiana attenuata. Next base: position 836 of record NW_017682445.1, on the reverse strand, counting down.
TTTTATACAAATAGAGCGTCACTATACAAAATATATACAAAAATAGAATGTCATTATACAAAAAATATACTAAATAGACTGTCATTATATTAAACAGAGTGTCTATCCACTGAGCTACAAGCGCTTGTGTTGTCATGTTTATTCCTTTCGGCTACTATATGCAATACGTTTGGGCCGAAGGGCCATTTTTTGTAAGTAGGACAAAACATGGGCTATTAAAATTTTGAGGGGCTATAGAGGGTAGTTTTCTCAATCTTATAGGCGCATTTAAAAAACTGCAAAAGACCTAAAAAAAAACTCGATTAAAAAAACTGAGATAGTACCAGTACTTGGGAAGTCTACGCAAGGGAATTAGTGGGTAACATCAATAATCATAAAAATTAAACGCTACAACATCTCTTTATAAGGTAATCTCATCGCATGTATATGTATATGCAACAACAATCAAGATAGTAGTAATTCAATTATATTCAAGAAACGATCACAGTTTAGGCAAAGATGGGGAGCAGATTTGTGTGGAAAATTGTTTTGCTTTTAGTTTTTATTGGATGGCTTTTCATCTGGATAATGTTACCTACAAAGACTTATAAAGATTCATGGACTCCCCAGCTCCAAATCAAGCTCAACTCTACATATTTCAGAGAGCAAGGTAAATGGTACTCCATTAATTAAATTAGCGTAGTCTAATATCTTCCCGTTTTTCCAAGTTAGTATAACACCAAATCTCATGAACCATTTCCTTAAGTTGATGAGGAGCAAATTTGGACCTTTGCCCTAAACCTAATTGACACTTCTTTACTGCAGGGACAAATTTTCTTTTATTTACATTTCCTATA
>NW_017682444.1:6568-9864 GCF_001879085.1 Nicotiana attenuata | reverse complement strand
AGTACTTATCTCTTGTACTCAATACTAGACTTACCACATTCAAACCCAAATTCGATATTGTCATTGCAATGCAGGTAAACACCAAAACTTAATCCTTGCACCCTAACTTAATTTACACCTAACAAAGATCATATATAATGAGACTAGTTTAAGTAGAAATACATCAATACCCCTCTTTTTTCCCAGTGAATTTATCCTACAGTAACATTGACCAACTTTCAATGGCGTGATTTGCCCAGAATAACTCTTATTGGTATTTAATTTCTTATACCTTGTGAAACCCTTCAAATATATGGACTGAGATAGAAAGAATTACCAAAAGAAAAGAACCCAGATGAAAAATTCGAGTATTACCCGTAAAAACCAGTGCATATTTAAGATTTCTCAAGGTTTGGATCCAGCCTTTTCTTCTTCTTCTTCCTCTCCTTTTGAAATCCCTTTTTCTGCGTTTTCTGAAGCAGACCCGTTTTCCCCCTTTCTTTCTTTCGTTTTTTTTTGTTTTGTTCCCCTTTCTTTCTTTGTGTTGTTTCCACAGAATGGGCTTCGGCCCTTTATTGGATGCTTATTCCTCTTTTTTTTAGTTAGTTTCTTATTATAATATAATTATTATTATTCTTTTGCTAATGACCAATACACCCTTATTAAAAATATCGGGTATTACATCCTCCCCACCTTATGAAATTCGGTCCCCGAATTTAACTTAAGTACGTACCTGTAGACTGAAACAAATGGGGATACTTCACTTGCATATCTTTTTCTACTTCCCATGTGGCTTCTTCAACGGTATGATTTCTCCATAAGACTTTAACAAACACAATTTTTTTTGACCGTAGCTTTCTTACTTGTCTATCAACAATTGCCATCGGCTCCTCCTCGTAAGACAACTTTTCATCAAGTGGTATAGCAGGTGCTTCAAGCACTTGAGATGAGTCTAATATACATTTCCTTAGCATTGAGACATGAAACACTGGATAAATAAAGGACAACTCAGGAGGAAGTGCCAAACGATAAGCCACAGCTCTCACTCGGTCTAGTATCTCATACGGTCCTATAAATCTGGGGCTCAGCTTGCCTCTTTTTCCAAACCGCATCACACCTTTCATAGGAGAGACTCGTAGGAACACTTTGTCTCCAATTATGAATACTAAATCTCTTCATCTTTTATCAGCATAAGACTTTTGTCTGCTTTGAGCTGTAAGCAATCTCTGTCTGATCAACTGGACTTTGTCCATAGCTTCTTGTACTAAGTCGGGTCCCAATAAGTTCGTCTCACCCGCTTCAAACCATCCGATAGGAGAACGACATCTTCTACCATACAATGCTTCGTACGGTGCCATTTGAATACTGGACTGGAAGCTATTGTTGTAAGCAAATTCAGCTAAAGGTAGATAAGCGTCCCAACTACCTCCAAACTCAAGAATGCAAGCTCTCAACATATCCTTCAAGATCTGTATAGTACGTTCAGACTGCCCGTCTGTCTGTGGATGAAATGCAGTGCTAAGATCTACTCGTGTACCCAATGCTTCTTGAAAAGATTTCCAAAAGTGTGAGGTAAATCGTGATCCTCTATCATAGATGATGGATATTGGAACTCCGTGAAGTTGGACAATTTCGTTAATAAATATCTGTGCATACCTCACTCCGCTATAGGTAGTCTTCACTGGCAAAAAGTGTGCTGATTTTGTCAGTCGATCTACAATCACCCATACAGAGTCATAACCTCTAAGGGTTCGCGGTAGCTAGGTGACAAAATCCATAGTAATTCTTTCCCATTTCCACTCTGGAATCTCAATTTGTTGTAGTAGTCCTGCAGGTCGCTGATGCTCAGCCTTGACCTGCTGACAAGTCAAACAACTAGAAACAAAGTTAGCAACATCTTTCTTCATACCTTCCCACCAATAAAATTGCTTCAGGTCATGGTACATTTTTGTTGATCCAGGATGTATGGTGTATTTAGAGTTGTGGGCTTCTTCAAGAATAGCATGTCTCAACCCATCTACGTCTGCTACACATAGCCTGTCACCCATTCGAAGAACACCATCACTTTCAACAATCATATCCTTGCTTTTACCAGCTAAGGCCTCTTCTCTGTATTTGCATAATCATTCATCCTCATATTGGGTGGCCTTAATACGCTCAACTAATGAAGACTTAGCCTGAGCAGAAGCCAACAATGCCTCTGAATTTCCGACACAAAATCTGATATTTGTATCTTCTAGTCTCTGAATATCTTTAGCCAAAAGTCTCTTTGCAGGAGCTATATGCGCCAAGCTCCCCATAGATTTTCTGCTCAATGCATCAGCCACAACATTGGCTTTTCCAAGATGATACAAAATAGAACAATCATAGTCTTTGAGTAGTTCCATCCAACGACGTTGCCGAAGATTCAGATCTCTCTGCTGAAAGATATACTTCAGACTTTTATGGTCAGTATAAATCTCACAAGGTTTGCCATATAGGTAATGCCTCCAAATTTTTAAAGCAAATACCACTGCAGCCATCTCCAAATCATGTGTAGGATAGTTTTGCTCGTGCTTTTTCAATTGTCTCGAAGCATAAGCTATAACACGACCATTTTGCATGAGAACACATCCTAATCCCACCCTCGAGGCGTCACAGAATACTGTAAATCCTCCAGAACTTGATGGTAAGGCTAATATTGGTGCAGTTGTCAAACATGTTTTGAGTTTTTGAAAGCTCTGCTCACATTCCTCCGTCCACTAAAACTTTGCATTTTTTCGTGTTAGCTTGGTCAGCGGCGCTGCTATTCTAGAGAAATCCTGCACAAACCGGCTGTAATAGCCTGCTAAGCCTAAAAAGCTGCGAATCTCTATAGGAGAAGTAGGTCCGGGCCATTTCTACACAGCTTCTGTCTTCTTAGTATCTACCATAATTCCATCTTTGGATAAAACATGCCCCAGAAATGCTACCGAGTCTAGCCAGAATTCACACTTCGAGAACTTAGCATAAAGCCGATGTTCTCGCAATGTCTGCAACACAGTCCTGAGATGATTCTCGTGTTCTCCTTGGCTACGAGAATATATCAGGATATCATCAATAAATACTATTACAAATCTATCCAGAAACGGCTTGAACACCCTATTCATTAAATCCATGAATGCAGCTGGAGCATTTGTCAGTCCGAAAGGCATCACAAGAAACTCATAGTGCCCGTATCGAGTTCTGAAAGCAGTCTTAGAAATATCTTCATCTTTGATTCTAAGTTGATGATAACCAGAACGGAGGTCAATCTTTGAAAAGTGGGCAGCTCCTGTAACTGATCAAACATGTCATCT
>NW_017682444.1:0-3144 GCF_001879085.1 Nicotiana attenuata | reverse complement strand
TAAGATTACTACTCACAGTACTCGTGCCGAAATACCAAATGCTTCACCTCGAGCAATTCGTACAAATTCCTCCAATCAGTCTATAATTACATAATATCGATCTCATGTTAATTTCCTCATTTAGGCTACATCCATCACTAATTTAGAATACCCAATCCTCCGAGTTTTATATATTATCATCAATTCACCGAATTATATTTACCCATGCTATGAGTAATTTAAATTAGTCCAAAATCTTTTAAATAAAAAAGTATTTATATGGTTTATTCCCTGTACTGTTCAATTTCCTTAATCGTGTGCATAAATTGGAACTGAAATAACCTTACTGTCCATAATACTCCTTCTTAATTAGTACTTATCTTTTGTACTCAATACTAGACTTACCACATTCAAACCCAAATTCGATATTGTCATTGCAATGCAGTTAAACACCAAAACTTAATCCTTGCACTCTGACTTAATTTACACCTAACAAAGATCATATATAATGAGACTAGTTTAAGTACAAATACATCAATACCCCTCTTTTTTCCCAGTGAATTTATCCTACAGTAACATTGACCAACTTTCAATGGCGTGATTTGCCCAGGATAACTCTTATTGGTATTTAATTTCTTATACCTTGTGAAACCCTTCTAATATATGAACTGAGATAGAAAGAATTACCAAAAGAAAAGAACCCGGATGAAAAATTCAAGTATTACCCGTAAAAACTAGTGCGTATTTAAGATTTCTCAAGGTTTGGTTCCAGCCTTTTTCTTCTTCTTCTTCCTCTCCTTTTGAAATCCCTTTTCTGCGTTTTCTGAAGCAGACTCGTTTTCCCCCTTTCTTTCTTTCGTTTTTTTTTGTTTTGTTTTGTTTCTGTTTCGTTCCCTTTTCTTTCGCTTTTCTTCTTTGTGTTGTTTCCACAGAACGGGCTTCGGCCCTTTATTGGATGCTTATTCCTCTCTTTTTTTTTAGTTAGTTTCTTAGTATAATATAATTATTATTATTTTGCTAATGACCAATACACCCTTATTAAAAATATCAGGTATTACACCTTTGGTATCCAAAAGGTAGCACTTTTACCTAGTGGGATATGCTAACGCTGACTATGCAGGTTTTCTTGTGGACAGGAAGATCACCTCAGGTGTGGCACACTTTCTTGGTTCATGTCTTGCGTCATGGGCTATTAAAATGCAAAATTCAGTGGCCTTATCTACTGTTGAAGTTGAGTATGTTGCTGCTGCTTCTTGTTGTGCTCAATTGCTATGGATCAAACAGCAGTTAATGGATTTTGGTATTGAAGTTGGTTGCATCCCTATTTTTTTTTGTAACACTAGTGCTATTAGTATGACTAAGAACCCAGTTCATCATAATAAAACTAAGCATATAGATGTTAGACACCATTTCTTAAGGGACAACTATGAGAAAGGACTGATCACTATGGAATTTTGTACTACTGATAAGCAGATTGCTGACATCTTTACAAAAGCACCGAGTAGAGTAAGCTTTGAAAGGAACGGGATAGAACTAAGGATGATTAAGATCACCTAATGGAACCAGTCCAGAATGCACAATGAAAAAAAAATTATTTTTGGTTAAGGAAATCTTGAACTTGTGTACATATCTATATTAATCTTTGCTCAGTCTCATACTGTAAATAGTATACTCATGTGCCATGTGTTGATATGACTCACTGATCTCTAATAAAATTTTCTCTATTTTGGAAAATTAAGGCATGATCAAGAGGATTCTTAGTGAAGAACCTGGTTCATCAGTACTGGTTCATCTGAATAATGAGGTATATTTTTTACACTCTGCACAATTAGAAATATTAATATTTAATTCATGAGAAGAGTCCTACCTATGTTCAAAAACTTCAAAAATCCTATCCTTTTGAGTTTGAACCAGTTCCGTTTCAATTAGACTGCTCACCGTATTAAAATGCCTAGATTCTGGGGAAGCTTAACCGCCCTTTCATCCTGAAATTTCAGAGTGATTGGAATTTTAATTGACTACAAAAAGCTGCCATTTTATATTAATTACTCTCTCCCTTTAAAATCCATCATCATCACAACTGCCACTCCCATAATTTTCAAAACTATCAAAAATCGTTTGCTCTCTCTTCTTCTCTCATCCAAAACTCAAATCATGAATTCCTTCTAGAATTTAGAAAAATGACCAACCCCCAAGATAACCCCGGCACACCTCCACCACCTACTCCCTCCGATTCCTCCACTACTTCTCAACCCAGCACAACCCCTCAACCTAGGAGAAGGCGAGTAAAGATGCTTGCTCGCAAAATTGTGGCTACAGGTGCGCTTTCAAGGAAACTAAACGCACAATTAAAGGCTAGTCAAGCCCAAGATTCCAAAAATTCTAATAATTCTTTCAAATCTGCGAGTGAGGGGAAGGAACTGGGTCTTCTGATTCTGAGCAGGCAACATCTGTGCAAAATCCTCCTACTGAGGTAATTTCTTATCTAGCTGAAAATCTGGAGAATCGTTTTGTTTTGGTTGGGTCTGTTGTGGATGTGGAAACGCCTGAGTTAAGAAGAAGAGGAGGTAAAAATAAAAGAGAAAAAGAAAAAGAGAGTGAGGGTGTGAGCAGTGATGTGAGGGGAAAAGGGAAAGAAGTGGCTGATTCTTCACCCACTTCTGAAACGGTTAAAATGGTTATCTATGGAGCTGAGCCAGAAAAGGTGGAAGAAAGTAGCAAGAAAACAGGGGGAAGTGGTTCAGGGGAAGCAGATGAAGGGCTAGTCAATCTCAGTATACATGCAGATGAACCTGGTTCATCTTTTGAGGAGACCCTAGAAGATCTTCTGAAGAAGGTTGGTGCAAGCTATAACCCCAAGAAAAGGAGAACTCCAACACCAAAAGCTCCAAGCACTGCAAGAACCACCAAGAAAAGGAAGGCTACTTCTCCAACAACTACTGACATTCCTCTACCAAAAGGAAGGGCCACAAGAAGTAAGTTAAAGCAGAGTGAGGATGAGTAGCAAAAAGCTTTGGAAGAAAGTAAGAAGAAGAGAATGGACAAAGGGAAAGCTAAGGTGGCAGAGCGTATTGAGGCTATTGATGTGGATGAGATGGACCCGGTCCATCAGGGTGAACATGTGACTGTGGAGGTTCAGACCCCTAAGCCCAAGAAGACCAAGTC
>NW_017682443.1:4293-9865 GCF_001879085.1 Nicotiana attenuata | reverse complement strand
CCTCAACGTTTCTTCACAATCCGCCAGTAGGAAATGGTCCACATATGAGGGCATCTAGCCCAAAACCTCAGGAATACCAAAACTTCCATACTCAGACTCCACTACGCAAATCAAATGGCTGATATAACACTTACACCCTATCATTCTGCTGAAGAACTCATATGGAGTTTCTAGACGCGTAACGAAACGTGAACCTCGAAGGCCTCAAACCCAGTAATCACTATGCTACCAGCCACGCACCCGCAAGCCAAACCTCAAGGTCCTTTCCAAAACGCACACTCTTCACATGTGATAGCCAACAATGTCAACACCCCATTAATTTTTGATGCCTATTCAGGAGAAGGCCATAATGTACCACATATTCCTTACGCCCATAGTACACACCCAACTCAACCCGTAGTCAAAACATTGAGAACCCTCCGAGATCTGCCCGCACGCAAATAAGCCATCAGGACTGCACCTCCCCAACTCAACCGAGTCACACAAACCGTTCAATCCAAGAGTGCTACCACAAATACCAGTAGAGAATTCCTATTCAAAGGACCAATCACTTCATCGCTATGCTAACCCAATACCACAGAGCTGACCCATTTCTTCGGATAGTCGATATGCAATAGTCCCAATCAAAGTCTCAACATCGTCCCATGCAAGATCTCAGACCTTAGTCATATACAAATTCCAGGAACCTACCAACACCACACATACATATACCTCAGGCCGAAACTGACGCAAGTTTGACTATGCAATCTGAATGCCGCTGATGGACTCCTCCACTTGGCGCGAAGCCACAGAAAACAACATCTGATGATCCGCAGAGCTAACCCTTCCATCTCGTACAACACAACTCACAAGGTACTCCAATACCGCCAACTATCCTCAATCAACACCCACCACGTTTCCACTACGCCTCCATATAAACAACTGAATAGTCTCTCAATACCTCTGTATCTCCAGTCTTGACAACACGTTGAGAAAATGTCTGAGCATCCCTGACTCCCTTGTAGCCTGTCTGCAGCATCACGAACCACTGGCGCATAGCGGACACCGAGAGCGTAATATTACACACGAGTGGATGTAAAGGGATATAAGTTATATGCTTCGAGATGAATCAATATCGCACGATAAAGAATGAATAGATGTGAAGTTTTTCCTAACTCTATAGCCTCTGGGGGATAAATACAAACGTCTCCGTACCGATCCCCAAAAAGTCAAAAATTGACCTCGGGCCTGCTTGGTCAAAACTCGAGGTTCGGACCAAAACCCGATCACCCATTCTGCCACGAGCCCAAATATATAATTAGTTTCGAAATCCGACCCCAAAACGAGGTCTAAATCCCCAATTAATCAAAAGTCCTAACTCTACCTAGTTGAAGCATGGCTGTCATTGCCGCCATTGAAGTAAAAAATAAAGCTATTTATCTAAACGTCCTCCTGCTACTTTCAAAACGTCAGAATTGGCTTAAGATCTATCGTCAAAGCATAATCCTAATATAGATATTTTACATAATTCTGTTTTTGTGGTTTGTGGGGCACATTACATAAGTACCAAAAACAAATTGGACCTAAAAATAGCAACAGGGAGTAGAATAAAAATCCAAAGTAAGTCTTGATATTATATTTCCAACTTTGCCTATCGATGCAATGGCTTTGGGTTTCTTGTCAACGATTTAAAAAAAAAAGTGATACAGTAGTTGTGAGGGATAACTAAATCTCTTGATTGTAGGCACTAATAATAGATTGAGAGCCTTTTAAGGTGGAATGTATGTATTTTCCAGCTAAAACGTGTTTAGGACGGGTAAATACAAAAACTTGACTGTTGAGCCTAAGAGCTACTCAAACTCAAGTTCAAATGGTCATCCAGGGTACATTGATCGGAAACGTTCGAGGGCAGTACTTATTGTCGGCCATTACCATCTCAAACCTTGGACATTAAAAAGAAATTTTATGCTAAGGCGCTTTGACCCTCACAAAAGGGTAACAGATCCGGAAGCCATGGAAGGAAAAGGCTTTGTACAAACCTTTTTACAAGAACTATAGGTCATGATCAAGAGTTCCTCGCAAGGGCCGATCAGCCTCAAAAGCAAAAATTACGAAGAACACGAAGCCTAAGCAGCACGATCCTTATCGGTAGAAGTGTCTTCACCCTCAGAATCTTCTCCGCCGCCGGACCCGCTAGAGTTCTCGGAGTCTTCCTCGGGAAAGGCCGGTTCCCAAGCTTTTGTTTCCTCAGTCGCTTATGTCACGATGACGATGTCGTGGCAAATCGGGGTAAGGATCAAGGACTCAATTCGTTTCTTGTCGTTATACTCCAAAAAACGAGAGGACTATCTGTATACGGTAGAAATTGGGGCAACCTGATTTCATAGATTCGAGGTTCACTTTAAGAGCGAGTCCGAAATAGACTGGGTCCGAGCCCGATGACAAAGTTCGATATTCGAAGATCAGAGTGTCCGAGGAATATCAAGGCCGAGCGTGACCACCCTCGAGATAACGTCGTTGTGGTTTCGTAGCAGAAAAGGCGAGATTCCCGCAATGACCCAAAGATCAAGGCGTAAATTCCCGAACGGATTTTTACGAACTCATACTAGGCGGTTAGACAACTGTCAAATTAGATTCCTTACTAAAAACGGAAATGTACCTTATTTAGGACTCCCTCCCCCTATTATATAAAGGGGAACCCATTCATTTGTAAAGGATCATCTAATCATTGGAAAAGAATATACTCTCTTAGTTTTCTCGCTCATTGTACATCAGAATTGTCCTTTAGCTTTATTATTCTTGCTTTACTGTCCTTGATCCATCTCGAGGTCACTGGGCTCTAGGTCGATACTGCATAAGTAACACTGGTTTGATTCACTCGTTTCTTTCGTTACTTTATACTTCTTGATTATTAATTGACATTGAACTAAATCACATATCTTTAAAACCACAAATTAGATTTAATTATTACTCGTATTTTCTAGGTAAACAGGCTCATCTGTATTTGACAGATTGCACGATTATTATTTGTATAATAATCATATTGCTAAATAAAATTATGCAATTCAAGTAGAAGTAACTCTTCTGGATTTTATGCACTATGTAGACAATGTATGTAATCAAGTGATCGACTTAAGTGAAGAAAAAGAAAAACTCCACTTGTATTAGTTCTAGTAACAATGAAGAATTGCTGCAATATCAAGTGATATTTTAAAGTCGACGACAATTAATTATTTAAAGTATGTGTAGATTAGCAACCCATAAGACAAATGCTTAACATGATATAACATCAATGTTGAAAGAAAAATAATTTATTCGGAATCTCAGGAAATGATCCCTACAATTCTTCATAAATAAAATAGATAATAGTACTCTCATTTATAACAGTATGAAACTTATTTTAACTACAAAATGGAACATTTAATTTTTATATAATTGGGACTGTAAATTCTATTTAAATATTAATTACATAAACTAGTAAATATCAAAATCTAAACAATTTTAATATTCTACTACATCAGTGAGTTATGAAGATGCATTTCATTGAAGGTATACATGCAAATAAAATCATTATTTTATTTTAAAGAAAAAGTACTTCTTTCATTCCAATTTATGTAGCACTCTTTTTTTTTAGTATGTTCCTAAAAGAATGTTACTTTTTCATATTTACAAACAATTTACCTTCGAAATTTTTATTTTCCCCTTAATGAGCTGATTTGGGGACAAACAAATATCTAAAACTTAATTTAGATCATAAATTTCAAAAGTTTCATACCAAATCAAACGGTACTAGAGAGGAGAGGGATTCTCCACGGGCAAGTGCACAAATAGCTATTTTTAGGGGTGATATTTAGAGATTAGCCAGTACTTATTTTGCCCTGAAATTTTAAATGAAAAATCTTAACTTCGGAACAATTCAGAATATTTTGTCCTGAAAAATTTAGAATTGAAAAACCAAAATTCAGGACGTACTGGCTAATTTTAAAATAGCAACTCTTTGGAGTGGCTACCTAGTGTCATTTCTACAATTCTCGAAGGAAAAGGATTGAACGAGAGAGGAGACAAATGACGTTAAGTTGGGCCGTACAAGTCTGCAAAATCCGACATGTTGACATTGTCACGACCCAAAATCCACTAAGGGTCGTGATGGCGCCGGACACCGCCGTCAGGCAAGCCAACCATAATTACTTAATTAAATTCTCATTTGAATAATTGTGAAAACTATGACTTTTCTTTCAATTTGGCTAGTAAAAGATAATCTTTACAAGATAAATAAAGAATGTTTAGAAGTTGTTACAAAATACCCCATAACCATCCCAGAACCCAGTGTCGCAATTGCATGAGCAATTACTAAGGAATTAAATAGAGCACAATACAATAATTGTTCGGAATACAATTTGGACAGAAAGTAAATGAAATACGCTGAAAGAGACTATACTAGCTGCGGGTCGCCTCGAGAAATGCAGCTCACCTAGTCCCCGTATCATCCATGCTGCTACGCCCAATAAGCCACTAGAAATATAGGTGTCCGTGCAACAAAAATGCACAACAAGTGTAGCATGAGTACGAAAATAACGTGTACTCAGTAAGTATCCCGCCTAATCTCGAAGAAGTAGAGACAAGAGGTCGACTTCGACACTTACTAGTGGTCCAATAATGATACACAATTAATATAATAAAATTAAGGATTTTTATAAAGCATGGTTGTAACTCAACAGAATGAAACAAGTGATCAATTCCTTTATTCAAATGGTAATTTCCAAATTTCGTTTTCATCAATTATACACTTATTCACAAGCCATGGAGTGACAATGTCAACTCCAATGAATTTCAAGGCAAGCAATACAAGCATGAGCAACTCTGTAATTGTGACGACCCGGCCCGTCGTCACGTGAGTTACCTCCCCGTTTCCCTCATTTTATGTTTCTCTATGCTTCATTATCGGTATTGGAGGTGATCGAGTCAAATTGGATTGGTTTTAGATGGAAATGAGACACTTAGTCTCTTTAAGGAAAGCTTGTTTTGGAAAAGTCAACCGGAATTTGACTATTTAGTTAGAGGGTTCGGATGTGATTTCCGATGATTCGGTTAGCTTCGGGGGATGATTTGTGACTTAAGAGTGCGATCGGAATTGGTTTTGGAGGTCCGGTGTAGAATTAGGCTTGAATTGGCGAAGTTAGTATTTTGGTGAATTCCAGTTGGTAGGTGAGATTTTGATCCGGAGGTCGGAATGGAATTCCGGGAGTTGCAGTAGTTCCGTTAGGTGATTTTGGATGTGCGTGCAAAATTTCAGGTCATTCGGAGGTGTTTTGGTCGGGTTTTTGATCAAATGCGTAATTCGGAAGTTTTGAAGAAACTTAGGCTTGAATCCAATGTGAATTAATGGTGTTAGCGTTGTTTGATGTGTTTTGAAGATTGGAACAAGTTTGAATAATGTTTTAGGATGTGTTGGTGCTTTTGGTTGAGGTCCCGGGGGCCTCGGGGTGGTTTCGGGTGGTCAATCAGACCATTTTTGGACTTCAAAAGTAGCAGATTTCCAGCTGTTGGTGTTGCAGAGATTTACCCTTCGCGTTCGCGTGGGTGATGTCGCGAA
>NW_017682443.1:0-714 GCF_001879085.1 Nicotiana attenuata | reverse complement strand
GAGTTTCGGGTACGACCCGAGGGTGTCTTGCTTTACCTGTCCATGTATCTACCCGGTGGGTGATACTGTTGTTGTGGACCATGTATACCGGTCATGTTTGGTTACTATCGGGGGTCTGGAGACCCAAGTTGATCTGTTGCTATTGAGCATGGTAGATTTTGATGTTATTCTGGGCATGGACTGGTTATCTCCGTGTCATGCTATTCTGGGCTGTCATGCTAAGGCAGTCACATTGGTTATTCCGGGTATTCCGAGGATCGAGTGGCGTGGTATGACTGACTATGTGCCTAGTAGGGTGATTTCTTTTCTAAAGGCCCAGCGGATGGTTGGGAAAGGTTGTCTATCATATTTGGCTTTTGTGAGGGATGTGGGAGCTGAGACTCCCAGTCTTGATTCTGTTCCTGTTGTGAGGGAGTTCCCTGATGTGTTCCCTGCAGACCTGTCGGGCATGCCGCCGGACAGGGATATTGACTTTGGTATTGACCTGGTGCCGGGCACTCAGCCCATTTCTATTCCTCCCTATCGTATGGCACCAGCAGAGTTGAAAGAGTTGAAGGAGCAGCTTCAGGAACTCCTAGAAAAGGGGTTCATTCGTCCGAGTGTATCGTCGTGGGGAGCACCGGTCCTATTTGTGAAGAAGAAAGATGGCACAATGAGAATGTGCATTGACTACAGGCAATTGAACAAAGTAACGGTGAAGAACAAGTATCCTCT
>NW_017682442.1:9160-9866 GCF_001879085.1 Nicotiana attenuata | reverse complement strand
TGCTTTGTTTCTGAGGCTGTTTTTCCCTTTTTTAGGTATTTTTCTGAACTATTTGTATGCTTGGTTTGACTTGTTTTGAATGAAAAGCTGATTTCCTTAGACATTTTTTTTTTATGGAAGATTTCCTTAGACATTTGAGCATGAATGAAGTTGGATTATATACTCTTGCAACGATTTTGGGATTTCCAGCTGGTTTAAAGTTTTAAATCTGCTTTTAGTTTTTTCTTCTACTTAGTGGCTTCATTCATTTTATGTAATGGTTGAACTAAGAAGACAATGGAAATGGTTTATTAGTATTCAGTGGTGGATTGAAACATGCCATCATGTTGTGTTCTTCTTCTCTTTCTTTCAGAAACATGATTGTGTTTACTTGTTATTAGCATTGTCCTTTGGTTTTAAGTCATAGTAAAAATCTTTACTATAAGTAGGCTGATTGAACTGAGTTGCTTGATACCGATGTTCGACAACAGTTGGTGGAACGGGATAATGGGTTGGTTGAAGAGGTGCGGATGCTGAGACAACACATGACAAACATGTATCAAGCCTGGATGACTGGAAAGGCCCCACCCCCGCCACCACCGATTTTCCCGGACACTACCCAAACTCCCAACACAATGCCGGATGATCCTCCATATTCTCCAGACACACCCGCTTATCACGCTCGCCCCAACTACCCTAGTAGCTCCATCGCTCATCCTTCAATCAC